>NC_057797.1:517287049-517502010 GCF_018294505.1 Triticum aestivum | reverse complement strand
AGTAGACGGTGAAGGGGTGCCCGTGGAGGGGTGGTTGAATAGGACCCCGTGGTGTGGAGGGCTGGATCAACAGTAGACGGTGGAGGGGTGCCCGTGGAGGGGTGGTTGAACAGTAGAAGGTGGAGTAGCGCGCGGTGGAGGCTGGATGAACAGGAGCCCGTGGAGGCTGGATGAGGTCGACAGTAGCCCGTGGAGGCTAGAGGAGGTCGACGGTGGAGATGAACAGTATCCCGTGGAGTCCCGTTTTGCGGTACGCCACACCCCTCCCGATCAATAGGACCCCCATTTCGACGGTAGCGCTCCAACACAAGTCTGTTTCCTCCATTTTTGCGGTATGCCACACCCCTCTCGATCAACAGGACCCCCGTTTCGACCGTAGGAGGTCCGTTTCCTCCGTTTTGTGGTACGCCAGACCCCTCCCGATGAACAGGATCCCGTTTCGAACGTGGCCGGTCGAACACAAGGCCATTTCCTCCGTTTTGCGGTACACCAGGCCTCGTTTCCATCGCCTGTTCCATCCAAGCCCTCCCGATGAACATGACCACGCATTCCGTTCCGACCTAGCCGGTTGGCTCCCACGCGTTCCGTTGCCTCCCGATGAACACGACGCATTCCGTTGCCTCCTCATGAACACGACGCATTCCGTTGCCTCCCCATGAACACGACGCATTCCGTTGCCTCCCCATGAACATGACGACGATGCTGTTTCTCCGTTCCGACCCAGCCATGTACACGAGCCCTGGCCGTACATATGCGCGAGTAGGCGTTCGAGACCCTGCCTGTATGTACGTATGTGGCCATATTTTCTTTCTTGCACCCTGGCCGCTGTACGTACGTGTACATGCTACGTGTGGGCCTCTACTACGACACGTACGCGCCTCTACTACGACACGTACGGGCCTCTACTACGACACATGCGCGCCTCTACATCGACCAGTATATATGTACGTAACGTTCGCGACCAGAATGAAAACGCTACGTACGCTTCGCCCAGGTGGGTCCCGACTGTCAGGCACTTCCTTGCCTGTGAAGATGTAGCTGGTGGGTCCCAGCAGTCAGGGGGCGAATCATTTTGTTTTTGTTTTTTTGCCCTGACGCACTTCCTTGCGTGTGAAGGTGTAGCTGCTGGGTCCCAGCAGTCAGGGGGGAATCATTTTGTTTTTTTTGCCCGGACGCACTTCCTTGCGTGCGAAGATGTAGCTGGTGGGTCCCAGCAGTTAGGGGGCGAATCTTTTTTTTGTACGCACTTCCTTGCGTGCGAAGATGTAGCTGGTGGGTCCCAGCAGTCAGGGCAAAACGTTTGTTTTGCGAAATACGGTGGCCCGTCCGGTGGGTCCCCGCTGTCAGGTGGAGGAATAATTATTTTGCGCGTAATAAGGAGGCACTTCCTTGCTGTGGCCGTGGACCCAACTGTCAGCCTCTCCACGTACAGTCCACGTCCGATGGAAGCCATTCCTTGACCACGTTGACCACGCCGCGCCGAGAGCACCAGGGCAGTGGACAACAACGAGGCCTAGGAAGGGGACGACGCGGAGACGGGGAAGACGCGGCAGTGGATGCCCACGCGTAGAGGAGTATGAGGGTTCACTCGTTCGGCTGCGGTGTGAGGCTGCCGTCACCGCAAAATAACAGGGGGTGTGGGTGCGTAGAGGGATGACCTGGCTAGTGGTGGGAGTAGTAGGGGGTGGTGAGGCCTCCACGGCATCACAGCCGGCCACGGGCGGCAGGAGCAAGCGGCACGACCGGCGCTGCTTTGGGCGGCTGGAGCAAGAAGACCAGAGGTTGAAGAAGCACTACGGCCGTTGGATGGACATCATACAGTCACTGGATCTAGAATCATTCATATATTGACTAAAGTTGACAAAGGCCTCCGTCCCAGTCAACTTAGTAGGCCCACAAGTCAGCCACCCACCAAGGTGGGTCCCAGCTAGCAGGGGGTATTCATTTTTTTGTGCGTAATAAGGAGGCACTTTCGGTGGGTCCAAGCTGACATTGGGGGGAACATTTTTTCGCAAAATATGGTGGCCTGTCCTGTGGGTCCCAGCAGTCAGGGGGAAATGTTTTTTTTCGCAAAATACTGGTGGCCCGTTCGGTGGGTCCCTGCTGTCAGGTGGAGGAATAATTATTTTCCACGTAATAAGGAGGCACTTCCTTGCGGCTGCCGTGGACCCAGCTGTCAGCCTCTCCACGTACAATACTCTTCCTATGGAAGTCGATCGTTGACCACATTGACCATGCCGCACCGAGAGCACCACGGCGGTGGATGACGGCGAGGCCTAGGAAGGGGACGATGTGGAGCTGGGGAAGACGCGGCAGTGGAAGCCCACACAGAGAGGAGTACGAGGGTTCACTGGTTCGGCTGCGGTGTGAGGCTGCCATCGCCGCAGAATAACAGGGGGTGTGGGTGAGTAGAGGGATGCCCTGGCCAGTGGTGGGAGTAGTAGGGGTGCTGAGGCCTGCGCGGCAGCACAGCCGGCCACGGGAGGCGGGAGTAAGGCGGTCCCGCCGTCGCTGCTTTGGCGGCTGGAGCAAGAAGATCAGAGATTGAAGAAACACGACGGCCGTTGGATTGACATCCAATGGTTACGTCTGCTAGAATCGTTTGTTGACGTATATAATAACTAAAAAAATCTTGCATACGCGTCAACTAAACAGGCCCACAAGTCAGACCACTCCCTTTTTTCTAATAATTTATATATAGCTCATGGCAACTTCTTATGCAATTTCTTGTAGTCATTTTTTGGTTGGCCAGGGCCAATTTCGCATATTTCTGTGGGTTCCAAACTATTTTTAATACCGAAATGTCGAGCCAGATTTAAAGTACTTTGAGGATATATTTAAATTAGGTTAATGCCCAGTGAAATAGGAATCTGAAAATGTGAAAAAATCCAGAAATTATAAAGTAATTGCCAATTTTGTCATCTGTTTTTATATTTACAACCCATTTCATATTACTTTCAAGATTTGCAGGCGTCTTGAAAGAGTTGCAGCCCATCAGGGCGTAGAAAAATAAGTAGGCCTGGATTGGGTATTCTTCAGAAAAAATAAACTGGGCTCATTTTCACAAAGAAAAAATAGTTAGGCTGGTCACATGGTGAACATAAAATATAAGCCTGGGCTAGACGGGCCACAGCCTAGTTCAAACCCTGCTCCGTCTCAACAATACCAAACAAAAAAATACCGCTCGAGTAGCTACGTCCCAGGTGTCAACCGATCTTGTGCTGTTCTCTTGTCTATTGACTATATACGCTCACAATGTCGTGGGTCCCAGGTGTTAGGAAAACACTAGGAGGAAGCATTTTATTTTTCCATACGCTGACGTGGTGGGCCCCAACTGTCATCCTCTCCACGTACTTCTGCCGATTCCTGTTGTTTGTTGACCATGTTGACAACGCGAGAGGGCGGCGCCGCGGCGAGCGCACCAAAGCACGCGGAGGACGTCGGCGTTAACGATTTAGGAGACAGTGGGGCGGCGATGCATGCGTTGAGGCGCAGCCAGCCATGGGAGGCGGAAGCAGGCGGCCCCGCCGGTGCTGGTTTGGTTTTGGCGGCTGGAGGAAGACAGGACTGAAGAAACACGACAGACTATAAAAGCAGCAGGAGTACTTAACAACCTTAACTGAAACCAGCAGGGGCACTTAACAACCAAAGCTGAAAGTAGTATGAGTACTTATACAGATTCAACCGTACAAAGCACGCCTCGAACAGTGCTACTTTGCCTACAGTTAACCAATGGTGAGGCTGCCAAGCCCCAGGACAAGGCCCAGGCGCCACCCCACGCATCCACAACCTTGTGAAAGCGGCTTCATCTCGCAACATGGTCAATAAACAGGATATTTGCTTTAGATCCATGGAAAAGCATGAACATAATCTTCTATCCTATTCGCCAAGATGGATGGGCCTTCATTATTTGAGACCACCCATGAATAGGTATCTTTTCACCTCCAAGGGGAATTGAGTAGGTCGACATAAACATCATGTTGTGACCAAGCGCAAGTCTGACCCGACCATGGTCAGGCGTCTGTATAGGAACAATAGAACTCGGCAGTTCCTGATTCAAGAAGATCACAGCTGTAAAACTCTGTGTATAAGCAATAGTTTATGCACAACATATATAACAGAAAACAGCTTGTACCATAAGTTTCTCGACACAGTTGGACCTGTTCAACAAGTGCAGCAGTGGCACACATATCCCACGTGGCCTTCCACCATTGAAACGCCCCACAAGGACCTTAAGACGATCAATAAAGTGTAGGAACTTGTGGATGTCGATCCAGTCAACTTCAGTGCCATTAGTAACAGCCGAGTTATTATAGAGTAACAAACGAGCAGACTGCTTAACTTTGAAAAAACCTACACGTGCCACCAATTATAAGAAAATATTAGTTAGAAGTAGCATCTTCGTGAGAGATTCGTTGCTACTTATAAAGTTAAATTATGATTAGTTAGACAGAATAGGTGGATTAAGAAGTAATCGAGGCAACAAGCAAGAACCAGATACAAAACTAACATGGATGAACAATTGGAATGACGTCGGGGTGGAAGATTGCAATAAAGATGAGACTAGGTTCTGCTATTTCCATCAACATTCGTGCGCCAACTTTCAGTCTGTAACACTTGAGAAAGTTTATCCAAGTTCAGCCATAAAAAAGCAACGATCTTCTTGGTTCATGAACCCAACTTGGAACTTATATCCATGGCTTGTCTTCATTGTGACCATTAAACTAGTGTATTCAGTTATGGCAAGGCCGAGCATCTTGAGTACATATGTTCTGGCAGAGCAAATAATACACTGCAAGAAAAATAATATGAGAACACAGCATGTTCAAAAAAAACCACCCTCCCGGATAGAAAAGAGGATTCTAGGAACATACTGTGCACGTTTCAAAATGTTGTGTTAGGATGAGAAGGAACAAGTGTGGCGTCTCGCCGAGGGCGCAGAAACCTGTAGGGTACTCACACTTTGGGCACTGCAAATAAAACACACTAGATTCAGTAGGAAGAAAAATGCATCAACGGCGGTGGCTGCCATCCTAGCATTACCTGCGACCAAGGGACTTGGATTTATCAGGGATGGATGAAGAATTCATACCTGGTTCTCCATGAGAAAACCCTATGCAATCGCCGAGAGGGGGTTTTCTCTGAACAAGCAGACGAGGGAGAAGGGGATTCAGGCCCAGTGAAATATTGCCGCTTCGTCCGTCCAGCTTACTGCTAAAGCTGGAAAGGGGCACTACTAGGAAAAGGGCTATAGATGAAATTGACACTAATGACGCACCAGAGAAGTGGTGCGCCACTACTATATACTAATGGCGCACCATGTGGAGATGCGCCATTAGTGTGGAAGACACTAATGGCGCACCAGGCACAAGGTGTGCCACAAGTAACAATTTTTTTTCATTTTTCCAAACATACTAATGGCGCATCCTGGAAAAGTGCGTCATTAGTAGTTCTAACTAGTAATGGCGCACCAGCCATGGAGTGCGCCACTACTGTATTTTTTTATTCTTTTTTTTGCAAAACTACTAATGGCACACTGTTGCAAAGTGCGCCATTACTAGTTTAAACTAGTAATGGCGCACTATGCCACGGTGCGCCATTAGTATATATATATATATATATATATATATTTACTTTTTTTGCAAAACTACTAATGGCGCATGGCCAGGAGGTGCGCCATTAGTATGTTGGGTTACTAATGGCGCATGGCTATGTGGTGCGCCATTAGTAACCTGGGACCAGCTAGATATTTTGGACAGCCACACCTACACACTCACTTTCCCCACTTCATTCCCTCCACCTCCTTCTCCAAGCTTGTCGGCTGCCTCCTCCTCCTCACCTCATTTGCACCATAGATTCATCAAAATTAAGTGGTGAAATTACCTCATTTGCATCATGGTTATACCCAAAGCCAAATCCAAGACCGCGGGCGCAAACGTCACCGCGAAAAATGAGCCATGGGTACTGGCTTCCCAAGTGGACCAATGCTTCTTCATTACCGACCCGTTAAAGCCCAGTCGTGTTGTCGTGAGGAGAGGCAAAAGGAAGATCATTGGAATGGATGGAGTAGCCAATGAGCAAGACTTCGACAAGTACGGCGACCCGAAGATCGAACATGATGACGACGATGAAGTAGCAGCATACACCACAAGAAGAAGCAGGACCACCCTACCTAAAGGACGTTCGTTCCACAGAAGAACTCCATTTGCGAAAAAGAAGGGCAAGAAGATTGTGAACAGATAGCTAGCTACGATCGATTGTATTTAAATCGTAGCCTTCATTTCTCGATTGTATTTCATGGGCACTTTTTGATATCATGAATATTTTTAAATTTCATGGGCACTTTTTGAATTCATGAGGACACTCGATCTCGATCCCCCTCCATCTCGATCTCGATTCCCCCTCCATCTTGATCTCAATCCCCTCCATCTCGATCGCTATCCCCCTCCATCTCGATCTCGATCCCACCCGCACCCTCCCCCGCTAGCTTCACCGCTGCCGCCGACCCATCGCACCCTCCCCCGCTCCACCGTCGCTGACGAGCACCCCCCGTATCCTCCCCCGCTCCACCGCCGCTGACGAGCACCCCCCGCACCCTCCCCCGCTCCACCGCCACCGCCGATGATATTTTCAAATAACAAATTTGATGATATTTAAAAAAATATATTATTGTTTTTATAAAAAAATATTACTGTTTCATTCATATTCATTTTTTTAAAATAATAATAAAAAAGTGTAGACTACAATTGTTGTTAAACAACGATTATTACTGTTTTTATAAAAAATATTACTGTTTCATATTCATATTCATTTTTTAAAATAATAATAATAAAGTGTAGACTACAATTGTTGTTAAACAACAATTATTACTGTTTTTATAAAAAAAATTATTGTTTCATATTCATATTCATTTTTTAAAAAGTAAAAAAAGAAATTCTTACTTATGGCGCACGGGTGGCTGGTGCGCCATTGCTATCTAAAAAAGAGTATACTTATGGCGCACTGTCCCGCTGGTGCGCCATTGCTATGAAAAAAACATTCTAATGGCGCACCTCCTGGGGGTGCGCCATTAGTAATCTTCCCCATCCATACACTTCGTCCCTCCCTCATCCCTCCCTCTCGCCGGACACTTCCCTCTCCCTCCACCGCGCTGCTCCCTCCCTCGTCCCTCCCTCCACCGCGCCGCCGCTGCCGCTGCCCCGACCCACTGCGCCGCAGCCGCCCACGCGCCCCCACCGCCTCCCTCTCCCCTTCCTCCCCCTCGAGCGCCGCCTCCCCCCGAGCCCCCCCACCCGAGCGCCGCCTCCCTCAAAACCCTAGAAGCCCGCGACCTCCCCGCCGTCTATCCCCGCCTCCCCCAAGATCGTTGTCTCCGCCCTCCGTCGTCTCCGCTCCGGCCACCACAAAATCTCTCTCGTCGGAGCTGCCCCTCGATGGCGGCTAGCCTCATCAGACGCGCTCATCGACGGCGGCGCGAGCCTCCCCGCGCGGCTTGGTTAGTCTCTCCCCCTCCCTTCCTCTCTTCCCCGCTCATCCCCATGCCCCCATGGGGCGGCGACCTAGGGTTAGGTGCGGCCGCCGTTCCCGCGTGCTCGCGCGCTCGCGTGCTCCCGTGCTCCACTGAATTTGGGTTGTTCTGTTCGTCATGCAGTTCATATCTCCCCCGGATCGCTGCCGAAGGGCCTGCACTCGCTGGGTCTGTCGTGGAACAAGATCGCCAATGTCGAGGGGCTTCGGGAACTGACGAAGCTTCGTGTGCTCAACCTCAACTACAACCGAATTTCATGCATCGGCCACGGTAAGTAGCAGACTTGGGGTTCTTGCATTGCACTGCACATCTTCTGTAAATTCCTTAGTACTAGATTTCTTTCTAGTCCATGTACACCTGCATCCTATCCAAGACAGACATGTAACATTCCATAGGATGTATGGATCATATCTTGAATGATATGGCAGTGGCCACATTTGTTGGTGGCCGGGACTGGCCACATTCAGTAATTATCTTTTCCTACAAAAGTTCAATGTCTATGCATCACATGTTATAGTCCGAGGAAAAGTTCACTGAAATTGTTGTAGTTGAAAAAACAGTTAACTGAAACTGTTGTAGTCTGAACTGTTAGGAGTTGGTAATTATCGGACTAAGTAAGTTACTTGTTACTACACGTCTACAAGACTTTGTTTCCAGCGACGGTCATAAGCTTTCGTGTTGACGTCATTGCGGTCTTTGTGATTCGTCACAGGGTTCTATCTTATGTTAATTCACCTCTGTGATCTGGGGGTCTTGATATATTGCAATGAAGATGGCAATTTAGCATCCTGCTTGCTAATACTTGTTACTGCCCTTCTGCAGATCCATTATTAGTTAGTACTGTTATAGAGTATCCGAGGGTGCTAGCCTTTAACTGTACTGATTTTTATGGTGAGAAGATAACTTTTTCAACTAGTTTGTTTACTCTATTTTTGGGACAAAGGCAGACAGGCGCTCTACTGATTTCATTAAGAGAAAGGGTAGCAGGCTCAATATTTGTAGAAAATTCTTTCTCTTGCTGCTTTCTGGGTTTCAGAGTCTTGTGGACACATATCAACAGGATTCGTTTTAAGTTTGATTCAAGACATAAATGACATTAATGTTTAGCTCACAGTATCTGAAGTGTTAGGAATTCTGTGTTGTTTCTAAAAGCTCTACAATATCCACATTTTATGATATGTGTACATCCACAAGACTTAGCCTGAAATCTAAGTTGTTTCTGAATATTCATAGTGAATAGTTTCAGTATTGCTTTTTTTAAACATGTCAGTATTGCTTTGCATAATGCATAATGTTTTGTTCAAGCTTATGTACAACAGTACAGTCCATATGAGGCTGTTTATTCAGTTTGTTGTGCTCTGGTGATTGGTTGCAAAAAATTGCCCCTGTTCATTCAGTTTTGCTTGCATGATGGAAGGGGAAAATGCTAAAAAAGTGTCCTCCAATACCCCGGCCCATGCATCAAATCCTTTTGGATGTTTTGGATGTTTTGTCTCCGACCATTGTGTCGTGATGAATTTGCAGGTACCCCGAGAGGCCCTTGAGTTTGCCGGAATGTCGATTAACTTCCGTTCCGGCAAATTCGGGTACTCCATATGTCCTATTTTCAGCAAAGGTCATGCTGAAATTTTCCGTGAATTTTAGCATGACTTTGCTAAAAATAGGACATATGGGATACTTGCGACTAATGCATGGCCCGGGGTATCTTAGTACTTAGTTAAGTAGGATCAACTGCCCCGCCATTCTTGCTGCATTAAACCATAGGTGGCAATAGAGCCAAGTGATTAGGCCCAACTTAGAATTCTCCTTAGCATCGATAAACCCTAGATGATAAACCCAACATAGGTGGCAATAGAGCCAAGTGATTAGTGCCAAGTGATTAGGCCCAACCTAGGGTGCCTCGGCATCGATAAACCCTAAATGATGAAAACTTAACTTGGCTTCTATAGGTTGCCTCGGTGTCGATGAGAACCTAAATGATGTACGCTTAGGCTTTTAGGGTGCCTCGGCATCGACAAACCCTAAATGATAAAAGCTTAGCTTTTAGGATGCCTCGGTGTCGAAAAACCCTAAATGATGAGACCATGATCTTGTTCCTTGACAATAACCAACTTTTTGACCAAACTTTTTTCCTATTTAGAGCGAAACATGGCCCACAACGATGAGGCCGGCGGTTCGGGCGGCAAGCAATTCTGGGAGCTATCCCAGGAGTTGGAGGAAGAACCTCACCGCTATGAGGACGCCGCGGAAGACACCGATCCTGACTACACAACCCCTAGTGGCGTCGGGGATGACACCACTGATGATGGCGCCGCGGATGCCACCACTGATGATGGCGGCGCACGCACAGATGGCAGCCAACCGAAGAGGCAACGGAAGGACCGGCGCCCGAACGTGCTCGGCACCGTCAGGGAGGAATTTACTGAAGTGAACTCCGACGGGCATCCGACGGCGCCCAAACACGTAGTCAAGGGGTACTCGGTTCAGCTCGGGTGCATTCTCCGGAGCACCGTCTCGATCAACACCGAGAACCTAAGGCATAAGGACCGAGGGAATTTGCGCAGCCTCCTCTTCATGAAGCTGCACGAACGATACAAGTTCCCCGCTGAGTTTGCAAACACACGCCTCTCGGGGAATAAAGTGAACGGTGCCGCCCTCACGAGGATGAGCACGGCCCTGTCTACTTGGAAAAGCACGGTGAAGGCAATGATTGACAAAGGTGATAGTTATGAGAAGATCAAGGCGAAATATCCTTTGATGAGCGAAGATGACTACAAGGAGTTCAAGATCAAGTGCGAGAGCCCCGCAACCTCCGAATCAAGTCAGTGGGGGAAAGAAATGCGGCAGTTGAACTTAGGGGTCCACCAACTCGGTCCCGGCGGTTACAGAGTGGCGGAGCCTATATGGGACAAGGAGGACGCGGAGCGTGCCGAGCAAGGCCTACCGCCCCGCTTCGAGAAATACCGTGACAAGCAGACCAGGAACTTTCTCAGGGCCCGGTACAAGGAGGACCCGGTAACAAAGGAGCTTACCACGGATCCGAAGACCAAGGCGCTTGAGCTTGTTCTGGTAAGGAATACACCCCCGCGTAATTAGCTCCATATGGTTGCATTCTAATTAATCCCCAATATTTCTAAATGGTTCACGTTCCTTTCGCAGGACAAAGAAAGCAGTAGCGCGGGGTCGTCTTAGAGCTCCCCTTTCGACACCCCTTTGAATAAGGCGTTGAACGTAATGAAAAACAAGGATAAGCTCAGTAAGCCGACGTCAGCTGGTCGTGTGGCCGGCAAAGGCTTGTCCACAAAATGGTCGTCATACTATACCGCTGGTGGGCGAAAGGAGAAAAATACCAGCTCGGAAAGCCAGTCGCGCGAGGTTGAAGCACTCAAGGCGCAAGTGGCGCAGATTCTGGAGATAGTCCAAGAGCAAGTGCAACAACAACTGGGATCGATGCTCACCGGCACTATGCCTACCTTGATTCATCGGATAACGACGTGGATTGCGGGTGGCCAATAGGGGCCGCCCCCGATTCCCAGCTTCACGGCCAGCAACTCGCACAACACGCAGGCTTGGTGTCTCCGGCGGCGGCGCCATTGGTGTCTCCGGCGGCGGAGGTATTGGTGTCTCCGACGCTAGCATTGGAGGTTAATGCACCCGGGTGTACGCCGGCCGGCACCTCGCCAGCAAGCGGCCCCTCCGTCAGTTGCACGCCCGCCGTTGGCGGTGCCTCGACATTAGCCGAGCTCGACGCCATCATCATGGTAACTAATTAAGCCTCTCGGCCGAGGACTTCATCTCCTTGCCTTTGACTGGGCATCCCTGATGCCCTACATGTTTTCGCAGGGCACCACCGATGTTCCGTGCACTCTTCTGCACTTCGTGAACAACGAGTTGGTCGATGTCGCCAAGGGCAAAATCGTTCAACCGGGCAACCCCGTGTTCCATGGTAAACCGATGCCACCCACCATGTATAGGGTTCAACTGGTTCGGGTGCTGCCAGGCTGCGACGAGTTGTTACCTCCGATTCAACCCGCCGGGGCTGACGAAGATGATCTGATGACCCTCAGCACCTGCCTAAGCTGGCCCCTGCTTTGGCCGAAGAGCCAGATTCGTTTGGGGGCAGGGGACACCACCCCAAAGACAACACCGCCAGTCGTGCCGGCGCCAAGCCATGGCAAGACCGCCGCAACGCTACCGGACATGCCGGACATCCCTATGGCACAGGATCCGAACATGCATATGGCACAGGATCTGGACGACGACGACAACGACGACGGCCGTACATTTAGCAACGTCGATAAGTACTTTGCCGAACATGGGTACGATGACGAATTCTGCGGGCCTCTTTCTCAAGAACCCAACCAAGACGACCGCGGTCTAGCTGGTATAGCGGAGAAACCCAGTTGCAACAGGCGTCGTCTGGCGTTCAGTTCTCAGGAGACGCCTCCAGCTGCCGACTTCACCGAGCCTCAGATAGCCGAGGTGCCAAATATTATCAGCCCCAACACACTCAAGAAGGCGGTCTGTGAGCAGAACTCGGTCCCATTACAATAGAAGAAGAAGGGACGGAAAAGAAAGAGTAACAAGGGTGCGAGCCAGCCGGCACCGAGTATGATCCGTGCTCAGGACGGGCCACCTTCACCTAAGGATATCTCGAGGAGGGTGCATGTGGCGGGTAGGGCGATGCTACCGACAAATATGCTCAATGCTGCAACCGGTGCTATGCGGAGTCTGCATGACAGTGTTCTTTCTTTGGAGAAGCGGCGTCTCAGAGAGAATGATGTGGCATACCCGGTTTTCGTGGCCAAGGTGCCAGAGGGCAAGGGCTTTGTGGATGGCGCCATTGGGGGTGCGATCGTCCTGTTGTTTGATGACATCTTTGCTATGTTTAACCTTCATCCGCTGCACTACACCTTCGTTCGGCTGTTTTCGCTGAGTATGGAGATGCGGATCATTAGAGACAAGACCCCGGACATCGTGATAGTCGACCCCTTCTACATGCGTGCCAAGCTCTTGGGCAGCGCTGGGGACCGCCAAGTCGCGAGTTCACACCTCGAAGGCGTCATTCTGGCAAACCCAGATAAGGATAACTTCCTCGTGGCTTACTTTCCCGAGTAAGTCATCCCTTAACCGCCCCGTAACATATGATTTCTTAGATTTCGATCGTTCTTTTGTTTTCTAACATTCCGTGTTCTGTGCACTGACACACATTGCACACTCATCCTCTTAAGCCCGAAATATTCCATGGCCACATATTTTGACCCGAACCGTGACTCCAAGATGGACTACACAAATATCAAGAAAGTTCTTGATGATGTTCTCCCCGGCTACGCCAAATCTGGAGGCACCTTCACCAGGCCAGTTCGTAGGTACGGCAAGCACGTGTTTGCCCACAATACTAAGTTCTGCTGCGTTAAGCAGCCACCTGGCGGTCAGAAGGATGCCTACTACGCCCTCCATCACATGCGGGCGATCGTAAGGGACCATCATCACCTTCTGCTACCAGATAATCTCAAAGATTGGGCTGCGAGCTTGTGGGCAATCCAGGACGCGGACATCAGACAAGAATTCTTTCGCATCCAGTCGGAGTTTGCGGACATCATCCATCAAGATGTCCTTCATACCTCGGGGCAGTTCTACCTCAGATATCAACCGTCCAACAGGGAGATAGATGGAACGCTACAAATGCAGGCTGACAATGCCCGCGATTTCATGACCATCACGACAGACGGCGGCTTCATCCACGCTTCGGTCCCATGAGTCGAGTCGACAGTAGTGATGCTATGTGTAGTTCTGAAACATTGATTGGTTCATGTTGTAATTAAACTTTAATGAACTTGTATGTCTCTTTGGTTTGGACAGTCGTTCAAATTAGATGTAATCGATGCTATTTATTAGTAGGACCATGAATCGTGCTATTAATGTCATGTCTTGCTTTTCTCTTCCGATCCTTTTGTTGCATACTTATATATTGCTTATGTATGTATTGTCTGTTGTTTGGCTTGTGCATAGAGATGTCGTCGTATGCCATGTACAAGGGTAAGGTTCCCGAAGTCTACGACGAATGGGAGGAGTGTCGGAGACAGGTTCACCATTTCAGCGGTAACAGTTACAAAGGGTACACCACTAGGGTCGAGGCGGAATGTAGATACGCGCGCTATCTAGCGGGAGAGAGGAGGGAGCGTTGGAGGAACCAGATGAAGACCAGTTTCATCGCGATGATGCTCATCGTGAGGACCGCAGCTCTCTTCTATGTGATGGTAGTTTAGATGATCGATATCGACTTGTAATGTGAAGACAAACTTGATACTCGCGGTCTCAAGACTTTTAATGTTTTATCTTTGTTCGGTCTTTTGAATTCGGAGACTAATATGATGAATTGTATTCAGAGACTAATCTTCTATTGTATTCGATGAATCTGATGTTGCTGTGTACTGCTGTCTATATTCTGTCAAATAATATATTTTGTAACCTGTACAAAAATCAGAAAAGTAAAAAAGAATAAAACCTAATATTCATACTAATGGCGCATCACTACAGAGTGCGCCATTAGTATGCCAAAGTATACTAATGGCGCATCATACAACACTGCGCCATTAGTATGCCAAAGTATACTAATGGCACATCACACAAGAGTGCGCCATTAGTATGCCAAAGCACATGGTTAAATATGGCCCCCTGGGAGGCATACTAATGGTGCATGGTGTTCTATACTAATGGCGCACTGCGTGGTGCGCCATTAGTATACCAGATACTGATGGCGCACCAGTGGTGCGCCATTAGTAAGAAACACTAGTGGCGTGATACTAATGGCGCACCAGTAGTGTGCCATTAGTAGGCAAAACTGGTGCGCCATTAGTAGGCCTTTTCCTAGTAGTGGGGGGGTTGTGATTTGACGGCTCATTGGGCATTACTGCGGCGCTACGACCGGGGTGTGTCTATCGTGAAGTTGTGCACTCTAATTTGTGCATATGGCACGTGGACCCCGTTGCCGGTTGCCCCACATATCAGCAAAAGGAAGTAGAAAGACAGGAGTAACTAGTTACACATAAATATTTTTTGACAGAGAGATACTCCCTCTGTAAAGAAATATACAAATCTTTTATATCACAGGCTCACCTTGCCGAGAAATATACTCCCTCTGTAACGCACGGGCATTATGGGGGTTCAGCTTTTTTATGGGGGTTCAGCTGAGAATATAATACTCAGATAGGCTCATGGTTCTAGACTTTGGGCCGCAGGCCGACCCTGCATGTTTGGGGGCCCATGTGTTCTACCTCAGCGCTTTTCATATTGCAAGCGATTGGTACGACGCTGGTTTTAGATGTTGTCGCAAGGCGAATACACAAAATTGAATAAAGCACGGCAGCTGTTGGAATGAAATCGAACGACAGTTCCTAACCAACAATCAGAGATGCAATTCTATCAACGATATACCATGTGATAAATAATACTGCCGTACTACTTATACACATAGGACACTTGTTTCACCATGCCAGATTATTACATCAAAATCTCTCGAAGGATAGATCAGTTCGGCAGTTGTGTGCTGCTACTGAAGAATTTCAAAGTTGATTTGGACCAGCTCTCCTTGCTGAGAAAGTTTGATTTTGACATCATCCCCTACCGCAAGATATGATTTAGATTTGAACCTTGACCATCCTTTAGCATTAATCATTATGCGACCATCCTTTGTACTTACGGTATATTGAGCATGTTCATTCACACCAAAGCTGCGCATGGTAAGAGAAACTTGGCCGCGGTCGCCCGGATTGTTGAACGACTCCCTCGTTGCTCTAGGAATTCTCTGTTTGCAAACAAGAAGACATACCCAAACAGTTAGATCAACATAGTGAATCATGTGAAACAACATGGAAAGAAAAAAGAACGAAGCACCTGGGCAGCCAATGCTTACCAAGAAGGTGGACATGTCGGTTTTTGTAAGGACTTTGGTATATGAAGTGCGAACTGCAGCCCAGTCTGTTGCCGGTGCAACTGCACAGGCCGGAGCAGATGCAAGTGCAAGTGTTGGTGCAGGTGCCGAAGTCGCTGCTGCTGCCGGAGATGGTGCTCCTTGTAGAGCTGGTGCCGGTGTCGATGCCCGATCCTCCGGTAGATCAGACTGATCCGCTGACGCAGTCGGTGCCCAATCCTCAGCTGGATCAGACTGAGCTGCTGCCACTGTCAGTGCTAGAGCAACTGCCGGTGCTCGATTTGTGCGAGACAGCGGCAATCATGTCTGGTCTGCTATGATCAGCTTTCTAACTTGACTAGGATCCGTGACCGTGATCCAGTTTTTTTCTTCATTTCTTTTAAATGCGAGAAGGACTAATTGTGGCGTTTTTGTTAAACCAAACTGCAGTTCATCATAGGGATTCAGCTTGTACTCAGACAACAGACTGATCCAATTTTTTCCAGTAATATAAGTGATGGACAGTGCCTTCGTTACTGACACGACATAAGAAGTGAAACCTGCAAAAATAACCATCGTAGAGCAAACCAAACGGTTTATTCTGTGATGAATGTCACATGGCAAAACCTGCATCGTAAAATTGCAGGAAAAGAAAGAAAACATATGTTAAATCAATAAGATTTATATAGTAAATCAATAAGATTTACTTGATGTGACATGAGTGAATCCTTACCAGGAAATCACTATGTTGAAGTACTAAACAGAAGATTGATTGTCCAACTACGTGTGGCATGCAGGGGCCCCGCCTACTCCCACAAGTAGGACAGTACAAAGGTCGTGACAAATCTTATGGACCGAACATCCATGGGACTGGAAATCCTAGTGGGCGTGATAAACCCTGCAATGCATACAGATATTGGAGTGTAACCATAATTGATAAACTATCCTCACGAAAAATATGATCTGGATACTTCAAAATATACAGACTGAATTGAGTGGACAGACATTAACATAGACCGTTCTCAGGACTGACCACACACCAAAAGCAGCAGTACTAATAAACAATACAGGGTTCACAAACACAAATCAAGTACTGAACAATAGTACTTACTACAGACAAGCAAAGTTGCAGTAACTAAACTTTGCAGACTATTTCATGCCACCGACCTACGGGATGAACCCCGCATAACTGACTAGGCCATGGACTTCGTGTGAGATGTCTACATGCACCATCACCATCTTGTCAACCTTGGAGAAGCTAACAGAGTGGTCTTTCCACTCATAAACATGATGATGAAGACAGGCCGCATCAGATTTGTTGGGAAGCTTTACAAGAACCACACCCTTCGTAATCGAGGGCACGGCTAGGAAATTGTTGTGGTCAAGTACAACCTCGAGAACACGCCTGACAACAATGCTACAGGAATACACTAGTTCAGGACACGTGGCGACAAGGACACTGTAGCTGGATAGTTCAGCAGTAGAACTCATCATCATGTCTTCCAGTTCACATGGCATGACTTTGAGAACTTCATCTCCACCCTGGACCTGGTTCTAATTCAAACATAAACCATATTTTATTACTACCTCCGTTTAGAAATATAAGATGATTTTCGATATTATACTCCATATATGACTACATATACGCACAGAAATGAGTGAACAAAGACACTAGAACATGTCTTCAAAGGCATGAGAGCAGAGGGATTACATGCAATATCCATAACACAAGTTACTGAGGCAAATATACCCTCTTAAAAGGTAGCATTGATGTTCATAAAGTACTCCCTCCGTCCCAAAATTCTTGTCTTAGATTTGTCTAGATACGGATGTATCAAGTCACATTTTAGTATTAGATACATCTGTATCTAGACAAATCTAAGACAAGAAATTTGGGACAAAGGGAGTAGTTGAAAGTAATCTATAAGAAATCAGTGTCAACCTCTCGCATGTTTTGGTCAAAAGAGGAATTTAGAACCGTCATTTGGCACACTAAAATCACATGCAAGATCACCCAAAAAGTTGTACTACCAGTACTAGTACTGCGTGTTAGATGAAAAAACACGATCAAGATCGAGAAAAAGATCGTCAAAAAGAGACATTACCTGGACTTGCTTAATGAGGGATCCCGGAGAGGGGGGCTTGGACAGGGCGATGGCTTTGAGCTTGTCTGCGGTAGTCTTGGTGGGGTGCTTGGGCTTCTTCGTACCATGAGCCTCGATGGTTTTGGCCAGAGCCATAGACATCACGTCGGCCGGTGCTCCGACGTCCATCCAAGAGAGGAAGCTGAGAGAGAAGAGTGAAAGGAGGAACGAGATGAGGGAGAAGCGAAGTGAGTGGGGGTTTTCTTCAAGAGAGGAAGCTGAGAGAGAAGAGTGAAATGATGGTTGCTTCATCCGTCCAACTTACTGCTAGAAAGGAGGGGGTTTTGTGATTTGACGACTCATTGGGCATTACTGTGGCGGTTCAATCGTGGTAGTCTACCATCACTCTACTACGGAGTAATTTAGAGCATGGCTGGTGGACCCAGGTGCTGGCTGTCCCACACGTCGGCGAAAGTGAGTAATTTAGTGCATGGCTGGAGGAGGATCCGCACGGTAGAGCGTGTCCACTGTTTTTCTGAAGAAGAAAATGATTACAGCAAGCGTTTCCACTCTTACGACAGAGGAGTGCGAAACACGACAGCCATTTGAACATACACAGTGCTCCTACTACTAGGCATGTGCAATGGTTCATACGGCAGTACTACACAATCTTGTTGCTAGTGTAGTAAGATATGACGATAACAAATGATGTTGTGCGCATGTCAGCTACTCCTATATGTAACATAGTACCGCTTTTTCGACTGTCTGGTCGAGAATGAACGATGAGATCAATGTTAACAGAACTAGGTCCACAACGCACAGAGCGTACGGTGCTACAGTACTCCACGAAACATGAACCATATGAAGCACGAATAGTGTTAGGCAGGGTGTATGAAGGGTGCACGGGATGGGAGCAAAAGTTCCCTTCTCGACCCACTTTTGGGTGTTTGGCAGAGTGCATGAAGGGTGCATGAATCCACACTAGTAGGTTGACAAAAATGCACGAAGAGGAAACAACTATATTGAGATGAGAATGCAACCAAACACACCCACACGCTTTGTGCTACAGTGACTGATCTGCATCGTCTGAGTTTGATCCAACGGTCATGTTGTGCCGAGACATGGACATGCCCATGCAAAGGGCGCCTAAACACCACCGAAGTCCCTCTGCTTCTCGAGGCACACGACGTTGCTGATGTAGGGTGCAACCGCCCGCAGAGCCCGCTCCCGGTCGACGGGAGCCAGTGTCAGGCGCCTCACCTCGGACTCCGTGATCTACTACGCCACCATGGCACCAGGTAGAAGCAATGGGGAGAGGAAGCAAAGGAGGCGAAACGGCTGAAAGGCAATGCAATCTACGGGAAGGCGGAGGGAGCGGGGAATCTTTTGGTTTTCACCACGGTAAAACAGCAGTCGACGACTTCTCACATCAGGGAGCAGTGGGTTTTTACAGGCGGAGTCATCGTGACTAATTGCTGCCCGCCTGCTCTCGTCAATCAAAAAATTAAAAATCCTGCTGCGCCTGCTCCCGTCAATCAAAAAAAATTAAAAATCCTGTCGCACCCAAACACCAGAGCAACGCCGCGGTGGATATTTAAATTTACCTGTCGAGAAGTAGATTAAAAAAGGGGTGAAGAAACAAATGTGGCGGCGGCCTAGCTAATCGGCCGAACTAGCCCAACTAGCTAGCCACCGTGCTTCACTGATGTACTCAGCGGGAAAGGTGGTCTTTCATGATTTGACGACTCATTTACTTGCTTCGGTGCTACGACCGAGGAGGACCCAGAAAACGCGCGGTAGGGCGTCCCACATCAGGAAGAATATATGCGTGCACCACCCGGGAGGACCCCGAAACTGCGCGGTAGGGTGTGCCACGTCTCAGCATGGAGGAAAAATGTGCGTGTAAAAATATACTGTATCAGACGTAGTACCTATAGTTCGACCTCGGGACCCAGCCAGTCGGTCGAAAACACCCCACTAGCCACACAGCTTCATCATGCAAACGTGGCACGGAGCATAGATGTGGTTAGCTCCGTCTCGACCAGCCACAACGTCTCTTGTTCTAGGCGATTCTTCTATTTTCCAAGCTTTTTTTAGTTGTAATAACACCACGGCAAGCTAGCGCCGCTCTTCGTGTGTGCCCGTGCAAAGGTTAGACGATGGAGAGAAGAGAGATTGAGATCGCAGACCTGGGACCCACCAGTAAGTGAGACAACGGTCATGCACGTGTTGACGAGGCACTCCCTCTACTCTACTCAACGCAAGTACTGTATAAAATCAAGTTATGGGACAAAGCCAACAACCGTTCGTTTTTTCAGGCTATCGACTTACGCTTTGTAGTCCAGGTTGCCAGTTTGAATCTCGTCTTTCAGATTTGTTAGTTTTAGGTCCAAATTTGATTAATGACAAGTGGGACCCCCGTGTGTTGTTCCGATATTTCAGTGTAGGATGGTTTTTTTGAACAAACACTTTGCGCGGTTAGACAAGTAACGGCACGAGTTACACGTTTTTTGCAAGTTTACGAACAAAAATGACAGCGGCATAGAATATCACATCCACCCGCAGCTTAGATACTATGGTGATACGAGTTTTTACACCGTTGGAAGTGAGATCCAATGGCTTGGGAGTAGTCTTTGTAATTATGCGCAATTTCCAAACTCTCCAAAGGTTTTTTGCAAATAAAACATTCAGGCCTCGTGTGTGCCGCTGCATCTTCGATCCAACGGCTCCCCGATGCTCATATTAGGTGCTCCCCGTAGCTTAATTACCCGCTACGGTGATATGAGCATCTAGGTCGTATGATCAGTGATCAGATGGCACATGCGTAGTACTTGTACTTTCTGCGCATTTCCCAAACTCTATCAGCCGTATATTGCAAAAACATTCAAACCTCCTACTGTGGGCCGTTAGATCTCAGTGAACTCGTATCACCATAGAATCTACGGTGCGGGAGCACCTCATACTCTCCCGTGCGAGAAAACATAAGGTGCTATCGCAGCTTGGATGCTACGGTGATACGAGCTTGGAGGTCGTTTGATCTGAGATCCAATGGCATCTGAGCAGTCTTTGTGCTTGTAAGCAGTGGCCGAACTCTTTTGGGGCTTTTCTGCAAAAAACCATTCGAACCACCGAGGAGGTGTTGGGTCACAAATCCAACGCCTCCGAAGAGCTTGTATCACCAAAGCATCTAAGGTGTGGTAGCACATGATATTCTTACATACAGGAGAATATGATGTCCTCCTTCATCTTAGATGCTACGGTGATACGAGCTTCGAGGTCGTTGGATATGGGATCAAAGGGCATCTAAGTAGTTTTTGTACAAATTGTGTGCAATTCTCAAACTCATCAAGGTTTCCTGCAAAAATATTAAGACACATCATGTGAGCTGCTATATCTCAGATCTACAAGCTCCAAGCAACTCGTATCGGCATATAGCATCTAAGGTATGGGGGCACATGATATTCTCCCGGGAGGAGGGGTGGGGGTGCACAACCAATCGGTGGTTGGGAGGGTGGGGACAAATATAATCTAAACAACCCTAAACAGAGCTCCACAATTTTATCTAAGGTCGAGGGGTTGACCCCCGACAATCATAGCTCCGCCTAAACACAACATTTGCATGTACTGTAGTACTAGACTTAATATTCATGTTTCAGTTTCATGTTCATTTTAAATATTGAACTGAGGACCATGGATGTCTTACATTTTACTCCCTTCGTTCCTAAATATTAGTCTTTTTAGAGGCTTCAAATGGACTGGCACATACGGATGTATATAGACATATTTTAGAGTCTAGATTCACTCATTTTGCTCCGTATGTAGTCACTTGTTGAACTCTCTAAAAGACTAATATTTAGGAATAGAAGGAGTATTTTTGAATTCGTGTCATACATGCATGGTTTGGAAAAATAGATGCACTATACTTATTGGATTGTTGTTGTGTTCGTGCGTGTGTGTCTCTGTGTGTGTGTGTGTGTGTGGTCATATGCTTGATACATACAAAGTTTTCTCACCTCCATATTGTTCATCTTTTAAATTTGAATTTGCATTGGAAAACTTACTAGGGATACCATGAAATGTGAAATCCACGTTGAGATCACTATATCACAAACTCACTCTAATTCAACAACTCGTCATAAATCAATTACCACGTTGAGATTAGTATTTGCAAGGAAAATACGGGTATTGTAATACACATAGATTCGTTCGGCAATTTAAAAGGTTCCTTTCGTATTCTCGAATGGTAGGACCCAACGGCGTACCAGCCAGACCTTGGCTCGTGTTGATCCTAAAAAAAACCGGGCTCGTGTCCTTCGGTGGCGTGCGTGGTACGCACATTAGGCAACCCCAACCAGTCGAGCCTCAGTGTTTCAAGTCGAAATATCTGGCGCCAGAATTCTAGCCCTAGGAAATTCCCCTCATGTCCCTGGTCCATAATGACTACCGATGAACAACGGAGGGATGCTTTAGTAACTAGACAACGTTACCTACCGTGCCGAGCACGGTTCAATTCCCTCGGTCGCCGCTCGTCAAGGTCACCCGTCAACTGCATTGCCTAGTACTACTACTACTACTACTACACCAGGATGAGCACAGAATTGAGCCCGTTTGTTCGTGCCTAGTACTTGAGTTAATATATCAGGCAATGCACTGGTACGGAGGGATTATCCTTTTACTCTGCATTCATAACTTGTCAGAAGTCTAACTAAGCAAAATGTTTGACCAAATCCTTTCTTAAGAAATACAACAGGACAGATGTACGGCTTGAAAATTTATTGCATGATGCAGGTTATGATATTGTTTCGAATCCTGGATCTTAAATTTCAGAAAATCCAAAAGTGAGCATAAATTCTTGAAACTAAGCATGGTCACGTGATATGGCACAAATATTACTTCGTAAGTTTTTTCTTCAATTTGAGACAAACTGCTTATGACAAGTTGCACAAATGAAGAGCCAAGGTATTTTGAAACAAAGACCTGTCACGTTAAGGCGAACGCTTTCACTATTGAAACTGTGGGTGTTTACGTGCCGCCACGAGTCCTGGCTTCTCATCGGCAGGTGCCGTCTGAGCAAGCATGTGAGTTGACGGGAGGCGTGCGAGCAAACCGCTACGCTGGCTGTCAGGGAGGCGTGCGAGCAGACCGCTGTGCAGGCTCACCGGGAGGCGAGCCCTTTGACTAGGCTCCACCGCCCATCGTCGTCCCAACTGCTCCCACTTTTAATGTCGCTGGCGCCGCAGTTTAAAATCAACCCCGCACTACCCGGTATCGCTACAATCCTCTCTCTTCCTCTCCGATTCTCCTGTCATCTACCTCCAACTAGCCTGACCTAGACGTACGCCATGCCGCATCACGATGGTCTGCCCTTAGTGTTCTAGTTTCCTGAGGAAGACACCCAGCCAGAGTCTCAAGAACATAAGGCGCTTTGGGACGAACTTGAACTGGCCTTGCGGGAAGACGCCGCGCCTGTCCCCGCTCCCGTTCCGGCTCCCGTTGCCCCAACTGCGCCAACGCCCATCCCCGTGGCATTGATGGGCTGGGAGCCGCACTTTGTCGCCGAGCTTGATCCCACGGGGTTCCACGAGGTCCCCGTTGACTTTCACGCGCCCGTGCACCTGCCAGCGCATGCGCCTGCGCGTGCACTGACGCACACGCCCGGGCCGGTGCCCGTGCACCAGCCAGCGCATGCGCATGCGCATGCACTGTCATGCGCGCCCGTGCCGATGCCCGTGCACATGAATGTCTCCGCTGTGCTGTTGACAGCGTCTTCCTCGCGCGGGTGCCAGTGCCCCCCTCAGCGGCATGGATGGCCGCCGTCGACCGCTTCCTTGCACCCACGTCAGTCACCTCCTCCCGCCAGTTGACTCGGTCCGAAGTCCAGAACATTTTGGCCTTCCTTGAAGCCAGGCCAATGTCCAGGAGTACACCAACAACGGCGCAAGATGCCGCCATCACCGTCGGTCAGTGGCCCGATGACACACAGAGCACGGCAGAGGAGCCGCTTCCCACCGCGAGACGCCCCCGCCGCCGCCGCGTAATCTAAATTTGCCATGAAAAACGTTCGGATTGCCATGCTTAAAATCCGAATGTTTATCATTTCCGTTTATTTTATATCGATCGTCGTATAATTTAAAGTCGGAGTCAGACTGAATGAAATGTATGGTTTGATCGATTGAATGTTCTGCTAGAGCCGTATCAAATTAAATATAAAATGTCATCAAGCCACATGTATTCTTTGTAATCCACCGACCTAGACTGCTTCAATGTCGAGCGCTCAACACGTTTAGCGTGCAGTTAATTTCATGCCAAAAATAGTGCTAATCACATGACAACACGCAAATAATATCCTAGTAGTTAATATCCGCATGCACTTAATATACTTCCAAATTAACGTGCATTGCACGTACACACTGACTAGTGCTGCTAGTACGTGAAACTGGTGCCGTGACTTGTGAACGCGTCCAGATATGGTCAACGGCAACATCGCCCGCGAGTTCTTCCTGTTTGCCCGTGCGTCTAAACGCAGAAGGGGAGGAGAGAGAGAGCACACATGGAACCCACCAGTAAGTGAAGGCGAATAGTACTAAAAATAATATTACATGTTATCCATTAATTAGGCTGTGGTAATATAAAAACATTATGTGAACAAAGGGGGTACAACAAACATTGCTATTCTACGTATGTTGCCTATTGACGTGCGGCTTGAAGGCCCGGTCGCATGTTCGATCCTCGTCCTTTATTTTTTAATTTGTATATGGGTCCAAATTTGTTTCATGACATGTGGGCCCCTCGGTGTGTAGTTTGTAGCACTTTAATTTGTGGGTCGAAATTTGTTCCATTCCAAGTGGACTATCGGTGTGTAGTTTTGTAGCTTATTTATAATAATTAAAGAGAACAACATAGTTTTTTCAATAATACCATGGTGCGACGTTGAAGGCGAGAAAGGACGTGCGAGAGAGCGATGACCGAGCCAGAGGGAAATCAACTAGGGGAGTTGCGTGGGTTGCAACGGTGTTTGGAGTAGTTGTGGGCCGAATGCTACAAAAATATAATCTAAACCGACCGGAATAAATGCCTACACAAATTAATCCAAGGTTGGAGTGCCCCTCGCAATGTAAATAGCTTCGGCTTTGCGAGGGATGGAGAGGTAGTAGCTTCAACGCGTGGAAGATACGGTGTGAGAAAGCGAGGTCAATCGAGAGACATATAGATAGAGAGACAAAGTGAGTGTGGTCCGACATTCATTGAACAAATATATATGCTCTGGAGAGATATTGTCCGATTGAGCTTTTTGGCAAGGGTGGGGGCTGTAAGATAGAGCTTGAGAGATGATCCAGTCACAGGCGTGTAGATATATTTTGTGCATGGGAGGAAGCAAGGTCAACCGATCACATAGGGTCGTCGTGCGATCGAAAGAGTGAGACGGGTTGGAGAGAGTGACCTAGATAGACGATATGTGTGAGAGAGTATACAATGTGAATAGGTCGAATTGGGCTCAAACATGGTGATATATCGTTTTTGTCCGAGAAAGAGCAAGGTCAATCGAGACATACGGAGAGACATAGAGAGAGAGAGGGAGAGAGAGAGAGATTGAGTGAGCGTGGCCCACCATGAGGTCGAAAGAGTGGCGGTGGCTTGGATGGACTGACCTAGATAGACAATTTGCGTGAGAGAGTATAGAGTGTGTCAATCGAGGCCCGAACAGGGAGATATATCATTGGTGTGTGAAAGAAAACGAGGTTAAACGAGACTCATATAAAGAGAGCGAGATTCAGCGAGTGTGGCCCACCGTGCAGAAGAAAGAGTGAGATAGTCTCGAGGGAGTGACCTAGATATACAACGTGTGTGCGTGCGCACGAGAGGTTGGGGGCTAGATAGGCAATGCATGTATTTAGCGCGAGATGGTGAGAGGGAGAGGGGAGAGAGAGAGAGCTCGACATGGGGTGCAATGGCGGGTGTGTGAGGTAAATAAATTTGGTAACAGAGTGGGAAAAGGGGTTGTGTAGTTGAGAGACTTAGAGATTGAAACATGGAGAGAAAGAATGAACGTGTGTTAGAAACCGATAGCTTCCTAAGGTGGTTAGGAGAGTAAGATTGATCGATACAGGAAGTATGTAACGTTTGTGCGGGGGGGAGGGGCTAAAAACAACATTTGAATGTATATAGTACGAGACTTAATATCGATGTTTCAATTCGGTGTACATTGTAAGATTTGAACCGAGGACCAGGCATACGGGTGATTATTTTGAATTCGTGCCATACTAAGTTTCGAAAAGTTGACATTGACTCAGTTTGTTGTGCTATTTTATAGGTCATATGTTTGAATCCATCCAAAAGTTTTCTCACTACCGTGGTGTTCATCATATACATATGAATTTGTATTAAAAAGTAGCATGGATACAGTGAAATGCGAAATCCACGTTAGAATTGGAGATCGCTACGTGACACACACTCTAATTCAAATAACTAACTACGTGACACACACTCTAATTCAAATAACTAATTATGTGACACACACTCTAATCCACGTTAGCGTGGGTACCGTTTCGATTTTTTTCAAATAACTCCTCATTAATTAATTTATAGTACTCCCTCTGTTCACTTTTATAAGACCTTGAAGACATTTCAGACAATGTGCAAAACAGTTCATTTTAAGTTGTCTGAAACGACTTACAAAAGTGAACGGATGGAGTATCTCGTTTCGAATGACTAATTATTGCAAGGAAAACACGGGCATGGTAATACATACAGATTCGTTTGCAAATGAAAGAAGATTCGTTTGCATTCTCAAATGTAGGCGCACCAGGCAGACCAGGGTCGTGTCGGGGAGGACGCTGCTTCGCTGCCTTAAAGGCGACTGCCTTTGGGTCACTGACATGTAGGCCAGCCACCTGTTGGGCCCACATGTCATGGACACAAAGGCAGGTGCCTTAAGGCACCGAAGCATAGTCCTGTCGGGGTGGTCGCGTGTGTCGGACGGACGCGTAGCACCCAGCCACCCACCCCCTCCCCCCCAAAAAAAGGACGACGATAATATAAGTTCGCGCTTCCACGTTTCGGATTGAAATATCTGGTGGCCCCAATTCCAGCCCTACAAAATCTCTCTTCTCCACCGTCCCCTTCCTCGCCCAGATTTTGCTCAAATCCCTAATTTGCCGCCAACCCTCGAATCTCCCTCGTCTCGTCTCTTTCCCCACCGTTCCCCACCTCTATGCCGGACAACAATGACGAAGACAACGGTCGCGCTTCACCACCGCACCGGAGCTACCTCATCTACGCCCTCGTCCACCGCACCGGGTGGTCCACCGACAATGTCGGCCGCCGCAACCAACGTGCCTCACAGACACCGAGTTCCACCGCATCAGGTGCGCTTCACCGATGTCGTCTCCCAGCTCACCGGAGCTACTTCACCAAGCACATCATCGCACCTCCGCCCTCCGAGGCCGTTGGGGCTTCACCAACGGTCTCTTCCACCGCATCGTAGCGCTCTGCTGCCACTCAAGAGCTGCATCCGTGCGCGGCCAGCCAACGCCAGCGCATCACCCTCAACGGCTCTGAAGTGACCCGCACTCTAGCTAGGCGAGCATGCCCAAACGCCGGCCCGAACTAGGTATCCACACATCACTCCCTTGTGCACTGTTCCGACGATGTTTGGATATCCTTTCACTGCTCTCTTAGCTTACATGCCTATGCAACTCTGACTTTAACTCTTATTTCTTCTGGAGATATCATCTGAAACAAGCAAATCCATTTTTGAGCGAAACATGACGGCGCTACGGGATCTGGTACACATCTTGCACACCCGTATAACCTTGTAAGTATCTGTCCTCTGGTACAACATTAAGGTCAATTCCTCTTATTTGATCAACCATTCGTCGTGTTAAAAATGCAGAGGGGGATGCAAGGAGCACAAGGCCTGCACATCCAAGCAAGTGGTAACATGGACTTGTACATGGAACATTCCAAGCGCAAGGAGAGCTGCAGTGAGCCTGTACAACGAGCTAGCGTAAGTCCCTGCATTTCATTTAATTCGTACTGGCATTCATGTATGATTTGTGTGCAGTGGTTGATCCACGAATTCAAGTTACCAGGGGCGAACATTTAACTTAAAAAATACGAAGGCACTTGCACTCCGTAAATCAACATAACTTGAGAAATGTGAAGCTACATCCACTTTGAAAACCAGCTAATGATCCAAAGTAGTTCAGATTATAAACACTAAATGATGCAAGCACCAAAAAACACAAAATGCAACATGGTGTACAAGGACTACAAACATGGTCTGTACCTTCTTGAATTATTCGTTCTCTGGCTGAAAATATCGAAGTGTAATTGCACGTATAACCAGTGCGCAAACTGCATATCAATATATCTATCCTGCACAAGTATGCCAATAGTTTCAAACAACAGATTAGAAAAGTATTTATGCTATGTTGTCATGATACGGGGACTTTCTGGTAGATGGCCTCGACGTTTCCTCAAGCTATAAAAATGCACTATAATTTGCTTGTCATCAATGTCTGCAAATCTCTGTCTCTCTCAACATAGTAGATCATCATTAGACACTAAATCCTTCAATGAGCTTGCAAAATGCTTGCATTAGATCCCTCATTAGACACTATATGTTCATCACTAGGAGCATGTAAAATGTTTGCATCAAATCCTTCATTAGCAGTCTGTTCATTAGACACTTCAGGCTCAAGAACAACATGAGCATGTATGTTTGCACCGGAAACTTGATTAGATACATCAGATTCAGTTGGTTCAGTATTGATTGGGGGAGTTATAAAATAAGTAGAAATTGGTTTCATTTTCTCATAGATTCCCTACATACAAGCAATTTTACAACACTGTCAGGTTTAACTATTGGCCAGAAATTGAAGAGTTGAATTAGATATAATCGGGGATGTGATGTACCTGCTCGTTGCGCATGCTACTCTTGCAAGTTGCGACTGTCCGTTTGCGCAAGCTCGATGCCATGCCCGTGCTGCCGCCGCTGTCTCCCACGCAGGCTACACCCAGGGTTGGATCTTCATCTTCTTGTCCTTCCGTTCGCTTGAAGCCCGGCGACCGCCCTCCAACGAGGGCGCGAGGAAGTGCTGTGTCGGTCTGTCCAGTGGCGGCTAGATTAGGAGCGAACCAGACTGGAGGCTAGAGTGAATGAATTGGGATTTTTCTTGTTGTCGATCAATATGGGAGGCGCTTGTTTGGGACGCGAGCCTGCTATAGGGCTTGCCTTGCACTTGTGTTATTGGCCCATCCAAATTGAAACATTTTTCTTCATTTTTTACATTTCCTGCTCGTGCGTTGGGACGAACAAAACTAACATGGGCCAACCTGGACGACTCAAACTAGGTGCACACTTTCCAGCCACCTGAGGCGGCCGCCCATACCAGCCCCTATGGTGGTGTCGCCCCTTTTTGTGTGTATGATTGGATAGTGAGAAATATTCTAGTGGTACTTTTGATTTACCCACAGAATGGTTGAATTGCTTGTTTCTATGAACTGAGTTCGCCAATAATGTGAAGGATGCCAGTCTTTTCATCCTATTGTAGATTGCTTAGATCTCGATATGCCAAAAGTAATCACATGAAATATACAGTAAAAGCCAGTGTGATGTGTTTGGCTACAACTAGTCTGACTACACGTCCTCATATAACATATCAAGGATGCACCATCTTACCAGATTAACCATTCGACTTACCCATGCAGTGTGGGAAGAACGAAGTATTGGGACTGCGTATCCAAGCAATTGATGCCATGGACTCCTTTGTACAACCTTGTAAGTGAAAAAGCAGTTGCATTATGTCTGTACAAAGAACTAGCGTAAGTTCAGTTACCTGCTTCTCAGAATTTTAGTTAGCCACTTATTGCAAAATTGTTCAATTACATTGCTTGGCTTAATTTAGTTTGCTACTGATTACATAATGGCACAGCCTGTTAATCATATTGTAGACTGCGCCTATCTATGTGTTTGATACTTACTGTTAAGAATTACCTATTTGCCTTAACTTAAATATCTACTTGTTTGTTTAACTGCTTTGCTGGTGCAACAACGGGTTACAATGATGTTAATAACTACCTTTCAGCATCCAATTGAGACTCTTTAATTCCTTGTTTGTTTAACTGGTTTGCTGTTATAACTCCCGGTTGAGATGTTTTGCTAACTTCAACTTCTCTAAATCCAATCGGAACTTTAATGGCAAAACAGGTTAGCCCAAGATCAAAGAGCGAGGTCCCCATGGACGTTGCATCATCCCACATTAGTGGCACCGGCCCAATCGTGCATTATGAATTGCCAACTGATGATGCTCTAGAGGCTAAACTAGTGGTAGAAAGAGATTCTGCTTCTGCACTTAGAGATGAAGTTGACATGTTGAGGAAGCAAATAGCACAATCACAAGCAGTACTCAAGACAACCATTAAATATTTGGTGGATTTCAAAATGAAGCAAGCTGAGACTGACCAGATTGTTAAGGTCCTGAAGGAAAAAAGGAAATTAAATTCCTACTTGGTAAATCATAGGTGAAATGTTCTTTCCATAGTTGAATAACCTTTGTGTTGTCTGTTCATGTAATCAATCAAACCATTTATTTTAGAGATCATGTAATAATTGTTTTTTTTGTTTTTTTTTGTTTGTAATTTTATTTGAGCACAAGTCTGTATTAATTGATAAGACTCGGAGACATTTCATTTGGATTGGTGTGCCAGACCTACAAATATGCCAATTGGGCTGAATGTGCATTCAACAATAGTAGTAGTATAGATGGACCATAAGTGGCACGCATCGGAAAGTGCCAAGATGCTGGCTAAAAAAAGGATGTTGTTGTAGCCAAAAAAAGTACAGCGGCCTGGCTTATTGCTACCTCTTTTAGCACTGCGTTGGTTTTCCCCGAAGAGGAAGGGATGATGCAGCAAAGTAGCGTAAGTATTTCCCTCAGTTTTTGAGAACCAAGGTATCAATCCAGTAGGAGGCTACGCGCGAGTCCCTCGCACCTGCACAAAACAAATAAATCCTCGCAACCAACGCAAATAGGGGTTGTCAATCCCTATAGGGCCACTTACGAGAGTGAGATCTGATAGATATGATAAGATAATGTCTTTGGTATTTTTATGATAAAGATGCAAAGTAAAATAAAGGCAAAGTAAAATAGCAAAGTAAATAACTAAGTAGTAGGAGATTGATATGATAAAGATTGACCCGGGGGCCATAGGTTTCACTAGTGGCTTCTCTCGAGAGCATAAGTATTCTACGGTGGGTGAACAAATTACTGTTGAGCAATTGACAGAATTGAGCATAGTTATGAGAATATCTAGGTATGATCATGTATATAGGCATCACGTCCGAGACAAGTAGACCGACTCCTGCCTGCATCTACTACTACTACTCCACTCATCGACCGCTATCCAGCATGCATCTAGAGTATTAAGTTAAAAACAGAGTGACGCCTTAAGCAAGATGACATGATGTAGAGGGATAGACTCATGCAATATGAAGAAAACCCCATCTTGTTATCCTGGATGGCAACAATACAATACGTGCCTTGCTGCCCTTACTGTCACCGGGAAAGGACACCGCAAGATTGAACCCAAAGCTAAGCACTTCTCCCATTGCAAGAAAGATCAATCTAGTAGGCCAAACCAAACTGATAATTCGAAGAGACTTGCAAAGATAACCAATCATACATAAAAGAATTCAGAGAAGATTCAAATATTATTCATAGATAGACTTGATCATAAACCCACAATTCATCGGTCTCAACAAACACACCGCAAAAAGAAGATTACATCGAATAGATCTCCACAAGAGAGGGGGGGGGACATTGTATTGAGATCCAAAAAGAGAGAAGAAGCCATCTAGCTACTAACTATGGACCCGTAGGTCTGAGGTAAACTACTCACACTTCATCGGAGGGGCTATGGTGTTGATGTAGAAGCCCTCCGTGATCGATGCCCCCTCCGATGGAGCTCCGGAACAGGCCCCAAGATGGGATCTCGTGGATACAAAAAGTTATGGCAATAGAATTAGGGTTTTGGCTCCTATTCTGATCGTTTGGGGGTACGTGGATATATATAGGAGGAAGAAGTACGTCGGTGGAGCAACAGGGGGCCCACGAGGGTGGATGGCGCACCTGGGGGGGTAGGCGCACCCCCTACCTCGTGGCCTCATGTTACGTGTCTTGACGTAGGGTCCAAGTCTCCTGAGTTGTATTCGATGAGAAAATCACGTTCCCGAAGGTTTCATTCCGTTTGGACTCCGTTTGATATTCCTTTTCTTCAAAACCCTAAAACAGGCAAAAAAACAGCAATTCTGGGTTTGGCCTCCAGTTAATAGGTTAGTCCCAAAAATAATATAAAAGTGGATAATAACGCCCAATAATGTCCAAAACAGTAGATAATATAGCATGGAGCAATCAAAAATTATAGATACGTTGGAGACGTATCAAGCATCCCCAAGCTTAATTCCTGCTCGTCCTCGAGTAGGTAAATGATAAAAACAGAATTTTTTATGCGGAGTGCTACTTGGCATAATTTTAATGTAATTCTTCTTAATTGTGGTATGAATATTTAGGTCCAAAAGATTCAAGATAAAAGTTCATATTGACATAAAAATGATAATACTTCAAGCATACTAACTAAGCAATTATGTCTTCTCAAAATAACATGGCCAAATAAAGTTCATCCCTACAAAATCATATGGTTTAGTCATGTTTCATTTTCATCACACAATAATGCTATCATCATGCACAACCCCGATGACAAGCCAAGCAATTGTTTCATACTTTAGTAATCTCAAACCTATAAACTTTCACGCAATATATGAGCGCGAGCCATGGACATAGGACTATAGGTGGAATAGAATATAATGAGGGGGGTTATGTGGAGAAGACAAAAAGGAGGAAGTCTCACATCAACAAGGCTAATCAATGGGCTATGGAGATGCCCATCGATTGATGTTAATGCAAGGAGTAGGGATTGCCATGCAACGGATGCACTAGAGCTATAAATGTATGAAAGCTCAACAAAAGAAACTAGTGGGTGTGCATCCAACTTGCTTGCTCACAAAGACCTAGGGCACTTGAGGAGGCCCATTGTTGGAATATACAAGCCAAGTTCTATAATGAAAATTTCCCACTAGTATATGAAAGTGATAACATGAGAGACTCTCTACTATGAAGATCATGGTGCTACTTTGAAGCACAAGTGTGGGAAAGGATAGTAACATTGTCCCTTCTCTCTTTTTCTCTCATTTTTTTGGGCCTTTTCTCTTTTTTATGGCCTTTCTCTTTTTTTGGGCCTTCTCTTTTTTTATGGCCTTTCTCTTTTTTTATTCCTCACTTGGGACAATGCTCTAGAAAATGATGATCATCACACTTCTATTTATTTACAACTCAATACTAGAACAAAGATGACTCTATATGAATGCCTCCGGCGATGTACCGGGATATGCAATGGACCAAGAGTGACATGTATGAAAGAATTATGAACAGTGGCTTCGCCACAAATACTATGTCAACTACATGACCATGCTAAGCAATATGACAATGATGAATGTGTCATGATGAACGGAATGATGGAAAGTTGCATGGCAATATATCTCGGAATGGCTATGGAAATGCCATAATAGGTAGGTATGGTGGCTATTTTGAGGAAGATATAAGGAGGTTTATGTGTGACAGAGCGTATCATATCACGGGGTTTGGATGCACCGGCGAAGTTTGCAACAACTCTCAATGTGAGAAAGGGCAATGCACGGTACCTCGGCTAGCAAGGATGGAAGGGTGAGAGTGCGTATAATCCATGGACTCAACATTAGTCATAAAGAACTCACATACTTATTGCAAAAATCTACAAGTCATTAAAAACCTCGGTACTACGCGCATGCTCCTAGGGGGATAGATTGGTAGGAAAAGACCATCGCTCGTCCCCGACCGCCACTCATAAGGAAGACAATCAAATAACACCTCATGTTTCAAATTTGTTGCATAACGTTTACCATACGTGCATGCTATGGGACTTGCAAACCTCAGCACAAGTATTTCTCAATTTCACAACTACTCAACTAGCACGACTTTGATATTATTACCTCCATGTCTCAAAACAATCATCAAGCATCAAACTTCTCTTAGTATTCAACACACTCATAAGAAAGTTTTTATTATTCATCTCGCACACCAAGCATATTAGGATTTTAAGCAAATTACCATGCTATTAAGACTCTCAAAATAATCTAAGTGAAGCATGAGATATCAATAGTTTCTATAAAACAAACCCACCACCGTGCTCTTAAAGATATAAGTGAAGCACTAGAGCAAAATTATATAACCCAAAAGATATAAGCGAAGCACATAGAGTATTCTAAAAATTCCAAATCATGTATGGCTCTCTCAAAAGGTGTGTATAGCAAGGATGATTGTGGTAAACTAACAAGCAAAGACTCAAATGATACAAGACGCTCCAAGCAAAACACATATCATGTGGCGAATAAAAATATAGCTCCAAGTAAAGTTACCGATAGAAGTAGACGAAAGAGGGGATGCCTTCCGGGGCATCCCCAAGCTTTGGCTTTTAGGTGTCCTTAGATTATCTTGTGGGTGCCATGGGCATCCCCAAGCTTAGGCTCTTGCCACTCCTTGTTCCATAATCCATCAAATCTTTACCCAAAACTTGAAAACTTCACAACACAAAACTTAAAGTAGAAAAACTCGTGAGCTCCGTTAGCGAAAGAAAACAAAAGACCACTTCAAGGTACTGTAATGAACTCAATCTTTATTCATGTGGGTGTTATACCTACTGTATTCTAACTTCTCTATGGTTTATAAACTATTTTACTAGCCATAGATTAATCAAAATAAGCAAACAACACACAAAAAACAGAATCTGTCAAAAACAGAACAGTCTATAGTAATCTGTAGCTAGCGCAAGATCTGGAACCCCAAAAATTCTAAAATAAATTTCTGGACGTGAGGAATTTATCTATTAATCATCTTAAAAAATAATTAACTAAATATCACTTTCCAAATAAAAATTACAGGAGTTCTCTTGAGCGCTAAAGTTTCTGTTTTTTACAGCAAGTTCAACAAGACTTTCCCCAAGTCTTCCCAACGGTTCTACTTGACACGAACACTAATTAAACACAAAAAACACAACCAGAAAAGAGGCTAGATAATTTATTTATTACTAAACAGGAGCAAAAATCAAGGAATAAAAATAAAATTGGGTTGCCTCCCAACAAGCGCTATCGTTTAACGCCCTTAGCTAGGCATAACAAGCAAGAATAGATCTAGGTATTGCCATCTTTGGTAGGCAATCCATAAGTGGCTCTCATAATAGATTCCTAAGGTAATTTAATTTTCTTTCTAGAAACTGTTCCATGCCTTTCCTTAATGGAAATTGAAATCTAATATTTCCTTCCTTCATATCAATAATTGCACCAATCGTTCTAAGGAAAGGTCTACCAAGAATAATAGGACATCAAGGATTGCAATCTATGTCAAGAACGATAAAATCTACGGGCACATAATTCCTATTTGCAACAATAAGAACATCATTAATTCTTCCCATAGGTTTCTTAATAGTGGAATCTGCAAGGTGCAAGTTTAGAGAGCAATCATCAAAATCACAGAAACCTAACAAATCACACAAAGTCTTTGGAATCGTGGAAACACTAGGACCCAAATCACATAAAGCATAGCATTCATGATATTTAATTTTAATTTTAATAGTTGGTTCCCACTCATCATAAAGTTTTCTAGGGAGAGAAACTTCCAATTCAAGTTTTTCTTCATAAGATTGCATCAAGGCATCAACGATATGTTTAGTAAACGCTTTATTTTGACTATAAGCGTGAGGAGAATTTAGCACGGATTGCAACAAGGAAATACAATCAATCAAAGAGCAATTTTCATAATTAAATTCCTTGAAATCCATAATAGTGGGTTTAGCAACATCTAGGTTTTTAATTTCTTCAATCCCACTTTTATCAAATTTAGCATCAAGATCAAAAGATTCAGAATTCTTGGAACTCCTTCTAGGTAAAGGTGGATCATATTCAGTCCCATCATTATCAAGATTCATATTGCAAAACAAAGATTTAATAGGGGACACATCAATAACTTTTAGATCTTCATCATTATTTTCATAGCAACTCGGTTTAGCGGCCATCTTATTAACTAGGGTAGCCTGTTTATCTGAAATTTCAGCAGTTACTTTCTCAAGATGAGCAAGTTGGGATCTTAAACCATCGAATTCTTTAGACATATCATCAAGATCTTTATTCATAAAACCCATAAAACTTTTCTGTTCTTTAAGCTCGTTTCTGAAGAAACTATTATGTTCAAATTGCAAAACCATGAAACTCCTAACATTATTTTTGATTTCTTCTAACCTCTTAAGGTGAAGGTCACCAACTTTAGGTAGAGCCATCGTGACAAGCAAGCAAACTAACACACAAGCAAACAAAAAGCAAGTGGGAAAAAAGAGGCAAATAGAGGAAGGATAGAGAGAGGGCAAATAAAACGGCAAGGGTGAAGTGGGGGAGAGGAAAACAAGAGGCAAATGGCAAATAATGTAATGCGGGAGATAAGGGTATGTGATGGGTACTTGGTATGTTGACTTTTGCGTAGACCTCCATGGCAACGGCGCCAGAAATCCTTCTTGCTACCTCTTTTAGCACTGCGTTGGTTTTCCCCGAAGAGGAAGGGATGATGCAGCAAAGTAGCGTAAGTATTTGCCTTAGTTTAAGAGAACCAAGGTATCAATCCAGTAGGAGGCTACGCGCGAGTCCCTCGCACCTGCACAAAACAAATAAATCCTCGCAACCAACGCAAATAGGGGTTGTCAATCCCTATAGGGACACTTACGAGAGTGAGATCTGATAGGTATGGTAAGATAATATTTTTGGTACTTTTATGATAAAGATGCAAAGTAAAATAAAGGCAAAGTAAAATAGCAAAGTAAATAACTAAGTAGTAGGAGATTGATATGATAAAGATAGACCCGGGGGCCATAGGTTTCACTAGTGGCTTCTCTCGAGAGCATAAGTATTCTACGATGGGTGAACAAATTATTGTTGAGCAATTGACAGAATTGAGCATAGTTATGAGAATATCTAGGTATGATCATGTATATAGGCATCACGTCCGAGACAAGTAGACCGAGTCCTGCCTGCATCTACTACTATTACTCCACTCATCGACCGCTATCCAGCATGCATCTAGAGTATTAAGTTAAAAATAGAGTAACGCCTTAAGCAAGATGACATGATGTAGAGGGATAGACTCATGCAATATGAAGAAAAACCCATCTTGTTATCCTCGATGGCAACAATACAATATGTGCCTTGCTGCCCTTACTGTCACCGGGAAAGGACACCGCAAGATTGAACCCAAAGCTAAGCACTTCTCCCATTGCAAGAAAGATCAATCTAGTAGGCCAAACCAAACTGATAATTCGAAGAGACTTGCAAAGATAACCAATCATACATAAAAGAATTCAGAGAAGATTCAAATATTATTCATAGATAGACTTGATCATAAACCCACAATTCATCGGTCTCAACAAACACACCGCAAAAAGAAGATTACATCGAATAGATCTCCACAAGAGAGGGGGGGAACATTGTATTGAGATCCAAAAAGAGAGAAGAAGCCATCTAGCTACTAACTATGGACCCGTAGGTCTGAGGTAAACTACTCACACTTCATCGGAGGGGCTATGGTGTTGATGTAGAAGCCCTCCGTGATCGATGCCCCCTCCGGTGGAGCTCCGGAACAGGCCCCAAGATGGGATCTCGTGGATACAGAAAGTTACGGCGGTGGAATTAGGGTTTTGGCTCCTGTTCTGATCGTTTGGGGGTACATGGATATATATAGGAGGAAGAAGTACGTCGGTGGAGCAACAGGGGGCCCACGAGGGTGGAGGGCGCGCCTGGGGGGGTAGGCGCGCCCCCTACCTCATGGCCTCCTGTTACGTGTCTTGACGTAGGGTCCAAGTCTCCTGAGTTGTATTCAATGACAAAATCATGTTCCCGAAGGTTTCATTCCGTTTGGACTCCGTTTGATATTCCTTTTCTTTGAAACCCTAAAACAGGCAAAAACAACAATTCTAGGCTGGGCCTCCGGTTAATAGGTTAGTCCCAAAAATAATATAAAAGTGGATAATAAATCCCAGTAATGTCCAAAATAGTAGATAATATAGCATGGAGCAATAAAAAATTATAGATACGTTGGAGACATATCACTTATGTATGTTAGTTGATATTATTGATCCATATACTCTATAAGTGTTTATATGTCTGTTAGTTCTGTACATTCGTGGTTGATTGACTCGATATTTGAATCTTGATACATCGCTTGTGTACATATCTAAATGGGAGTACACATTATGATGCGTGTGACATTTGAGTTGGACATGAAGTGTTCCAAATATTCGAATTCACCTTAAACTGGATTCTAGTTTCTGAATTTGAGTATCAGCATTTGTAAACCATATTCATATATGACAGTGGAATACATATTTGTCGTCCTTCTGAAGATATATAAAAACACATAGAATGATTAATAAAGATTCATATAGGAATACAAAATGGATTTGAATTTAGTTCCCAGGGTAAACGTGGATGCTTATTGTCCCAAAATTCGAAAGAAGTAGCAAAATGTCCACTCCCACGTCGGCTGCCCGAAGCCAAGTGTTTGGGAGATGGAAATTACTGTCTACCCATTACACAGACAATCCATCGGTCCGATTTACACTGCTCTAAATACGGGTAGGTTAGTAACTTCAATTAGATGTGACACGACCGCCTCTGAGCCCATTCCGACACGGTAGGCGTCAAACATAGGCGGCAAAACTCATTTGATTCAAGCTCATATGAAATACCTCTATTTCTCCCTACATTCCCCATTCATACACGGTGGGCGGCAAAACAAACTCAAATCGGCCGAAATCGATGTAGGCAAATATTGTCAATAGGGGCAGGTTTGTAACTTCACTCAGACGTGACACAACCGCCCTATCTGTCAGCCCCGTTCATACACCGTGGGCGCCAACCATGGGCGCCAACCATCCCCTCCTCGCCCGAAATCGCTCTGGGCAAATATTGGCAAGATGCGAGATTACCGTCCTATCCCCAACCGACGAGACGTCCAAATTTTAAACGGGGGCTAAGTTCGTAACTTTCCCATATTTCAGACAGGCCCGTCCCAAAAACATGGTTCCCTGTACCTCTCCCTCCATTTTCCCATTCATACACCGTCCGCGCTAGAACACCCCATCCCCACACCAGCCTCCGTCCGCCACCCCATCCATCGCCGCCGTCCTCCACCACATCCATCGCCACCGTCCTCCATCATGCCGGAGCGCCTACCAAGACCGCATCGTCCACTGCTAGAGATGGACGTTTCTCATCCACGGCGTCGGGCCAATAGCCTTGCATCACGTCCTCTCGCTTCATCGGCGCCGTCGTCCTCTTTGCCTGGGCCGCTCACACAACCTTCTCTTCCACCGCAACGGGACTTATCCCCCGATGCACCCGTCTACCATCGCAGATCTGCTTCAACGCCACCGACAGCCATCGCACCCCCGATGCCTACACGCCGCCGCAAGAGAGGTGGTACTTCATATCTCCTCAACTTTTTGATCTCAACCAGAAAATAGATCTTAACTTGGTTACTCTACTTTCTTTTCAGCTCTTAGAATTTAGTTCTTAGTTCGAAGCAAACAATGGATGCTAAATATCATTTCTCCGGTTTGCGGCTTCAAATCTGCCATGGCACATCCATAATACGGTTTAATTGATCATGCTTAGGGTTTAATTGATCATGTTGGTTCCATGGTGGTTTCTTTAATAGAAATCGGAGGGAAACCCTCTTTTGCTAAAAAATATGCTTAGAGTTTCCCCCTTTTATGATCACTATACGATCAGAATACGTGCTTTGTGTCATAATAACACTGCTCCACCCATCAAGCTAAACAAGCTTAGTTGTTCAAATACGAATCTGATATTATTAAAACAGATTTGTTTAATTGGTCAGCTAAATGTTCCTAAATTAGTTTCGAAAATGCATGTTCGCCGCTCGGGTGTGTATCTCTACAGGGTGCCCACGGTGGGCCGGCCCATCCTGGGATTTTGGGTCGTCCCAGGCCCCGATTCCCCTCTGTTCTGCTACGCCCTTCCGATCTCTACTCGGCCCCAGCCGCATGCCTCACCGGCGACTTGCCGTCCCCGGACAGCATGACTCTAGGAGGAGACGCTGGACTAACAGGAGGCCAGGAGCCGCTCGCCCAATAGCGTCACCGCTGCACGGGCACGCCGCCGTGCCTACCTTCCCAGTCCGTTCAGGGCTCAGGCGTGCAGCACCCACCAAGCCAACCCGATTTATCCTGAGATACGTCCTCAACACTCAGCAGCCACTCCTCATCACCCATTTTCTAATTGATTCATTACTCATTAGGCAGGACTGTCATTAGGGTTTGTTGTGTGCTCAGTGCTACCTACACTTAATGGTTCAGATATATTTCAATAATCTTTAGTACCTCTAAAGTTCACAGGGTTTTCAAAATTCCGGCCCTCGGAACAGAAACTAGTCATTTTGGATTGTTGGTCATAGTGACATTGACCCAGATTACTACTGCAAGCCAGGTTTGTTGACAATTTTACTTGTCTTTCTTACTCATTCGATATAATATCCAATTATTCACGTCGATTAGTTGCAAACAATAAGTGCTAGACAAACTTCTTCATTCAGATTTTGGACAGTCTCTTACTGCAGTTACAATTCTGCATACTTGTCCTAATAAGCTCACAAGTAAATGATTGATTCACTATATCTATGCTTGCCTTGTCATATTTGTTGTCAATATTCTTTTAGGGTGGACCACCCTGTTTCTAAATACTAGAACCGTAGACATGAGTGAATAGTATTTCTCTATGTGATCTCTTCCATCATGTGTGGGTAACGAATACTGCATTGTATAGAAAGAAAGTGTCATTTCCAGCTTTTACATAGGTTTCAATCTTTTACATGGAATACAATCTGCCTACTTGCTTTGTGTCGCACTACCAACACTCCAGCCTTGAAGCTAAACATTACGCCACTCATAATTGCTTAGTTTATTTGTTCAAATACGAATTTCTATGATTCTAATGTTCCTACTTTAGTTTTAAAATGTCTGTCTGCCTGTTATAGAGACATAAGGGGTTTGTATTTCTGTGTGTGGCCTGGTCAGCACGGTTGGGGAGGTGAACTTTGCATATGCAGGGGTTTATAGGGAGACACTCTCCGAGTTGAATCCGCAATGCATTCCATAGATAATCTGACTACTTTTTATGTTTTCATGAATCTCAGATTCTGAACATCATCATAATGATTATGAGCTTGCGCGCATGAAAAGAATAAAGCAGAACAATGACATGGCTGTCAAACTTGGCATTAAGGGACTGAAATCAAGTTTGGATGCAATGCAATGCAAACGCTCTCCACCTACAGATTCATGCTCAGAATATGATCCTAACAGTGATTCTGAGCTAGAGGGAGACCTAAGTCAATGTAGCTCCCTAGTGGAGGAGTCATAGGAAGATGACCTATCTTATTCACCCATCAAGGTACTTGCTCTAACTTTCCAAGGTTACATTGCTCGCACATATCTTGCAACTGATGCTTCGCATTGCTTCTACTTTGTTGAACTGCCATTAGCTTAGTTTACACATCGTGTATGTGAATACGCCCTGCCTATCCATTTTCTGTACATATTCTATTTGTCATCATACCATATTTATCCATTCAAATGTTGTTCTTGTGTATCAGACGTTCAAAAGGAAGAGGGCGATTGCTGATCGTGGAGGAGCACAAGCAAAGTATTTGGAAAAGGTAGTGGCACCTGATAAATCAAATAGCCCATTAGGTGTAGTTGCAATATCACCTGACCCACAAAATACCCCAACTCTAGCAGACTCCAGCCCTACTACACTGGTCATTTCTGATGCCCCAACTCAGCAGACCCAACTGCAGCAAATAGTATGATTATGCCAGTTGACATAGCACCAGCTGTACGATGCAAAACCCCCATTTCAGCAAAGAGTACACCAAATCCAGTTGCCAAATCCCTTTTCGAACCAGAGAGAGCCCCAATTGCAGCAAATAGGACCCCTGTTCCATTTCTTCCCACTTTAGAAGATGAAGCTTATGTTGTTTTCAGGAACTTTGTGCGCATCTTTCCTTCATGGAAAGATTATACCGCAGACACAGAACAATTTCCAGTCTTCCTCCGCAACTTATGTGTAAGTAATGTACTAATGTTATTCATGGTCATTACTGCATATGGTTCTGCTGACACAAGACACAAGATTTCATTCTTTTAAATAGGCGAGGAGCAAACTGGATTGTGATGACGAGCAAGGGTTGGTTGCGCTTTTCAAGCACTCGTTGATGAAGTATCATTCCTACCTGATGCAAGTGCACTTCGATGGCAAGCCTCTGAACAAAATTTCTGTAAAGTCTCCGGTGCTACATTTATCAGACGGTGACTGGAATAATCTTGTTACACATTGGTCTTGGCTGCAGCGTAAGGTACTGTCTATGATATCACATCAGAATTTGAACTACATTTCTGCATTTGCCTTAATGTCTCACTTGTATGAAAACTGTTAGCAGAAGAACAATCGTTCTCAAGGGACCACAGAATCTCGCAACTATACTGCACACTGCATTGCTCTTGTGAGTACCTCTTGCCATGTATGACCATACTTACTTTCATAGTTGTTTGATTATGTAGCATCACTGCACATGTTAGCCTCGTAATCGTCTATTTGGTGGACATTATAAGATCCCTATGGACTCTTACATAAATTTAGAATCAACCCAATGCTTTTGAAGAGGTTTAGCTCTACAATCCTCTTGTAAGGACTGAACGAGAGTGTAGGGAGATTTGCTTCTTGTGTCGTGCTTTGAGTCGTCTTGTGTTTTCTTGTGTGTTCCTTCTTTGGTTTGGTTTGGTGTGAGACCTAAGTTCTAGTCATATGGTGTAAGACATATGCTCCCTATCGCTACCTTATTACTTATGTCATTTCAGAGTACTGCAGTTTATTGTGAGATGCATGCTTGTCCTATTTACTCACTTCTCTCATATATATTGTGCTTAGTATTGTTGGACTATAAAATATAGGGGGAGTGTTGATCCGAATGTGTGTGTTGTGCCATCTCTAGGTGCACACATTCTGGGGGAGCCCGTCTATATTTTGTAGTTCTTAGTTTTCTTTGTTTCATTTATTTTCCTTGCGCAAATCCCTAGTTGTCATCAATCCACCAAAAAGGGGGAGATTGTTACGGCATATCTCTCTCAAGGTAGTTTTGGTGATTGATGACAACATGTTTGCGGACTAATCTTGTGCTTTGAATAATTCACAGATTCTCCCCTGGCACGAGACGCCTCCTTTGCTTCACTTCGAACCCTAGAAAGAACTTCAACTCTCCCATGGAGGACAACTCGAACTTTGAGGTCATGAGAGCGGCAAATTCCTCATTGAAAGCTTTGTTAGGAGAACCAAAGATAATATCATCAACATATAATTGGCACACAAACAACTCCCCTTTGACCTTCTTAGTAAAAAGAGTGGGGTCGATTAGCCCAACTTCAAAACCACGGTCTTGTAACAACTTGGTAAGGTGGTCATACCACACACGTGGGGCTTGTTTAAGGCCATAGAGTGCCTTATTGAGTTGATACACATGATCGGGAAAGTAGGGATCCTCGAACCCGGGGGGTTGCTTGACGTAAACCAATTCATTAATGGGACCATTAAGAAAAGCACTCTTCACATCCATTTGTTGTAACTTAAAGTTATGATGAGAAGCATATGCAATCAACATGCGAATGGATTCAAGACGAGCAACGGGAGCAAAGGTTTCACCGTAGTCGATACCCTCGACTTGGGAGTAGCCTTGTGCTACCACACGAGCCTTGTTGCGAATAATAATCCCATGGGCATCTTGCTTGTTCTTGAATATCCACTTGGTTCCAATGACATTATGGTTCCCCGTTGGCCTTGGCACCAATCTCCACACTTTGTTGCGCTTGAAGTTGTTGAGTTCTTGCATTGAGCCAATCCGGATCTTCTAGCGCCTCATAGACCTTGTGGGGTTCCACACAAGAGACAAACGCGTGATGCTCACAATAATTTGCTAATTGTCTACGAGTGCTTACCCCCTTTCTTAAGCTTCCAAGCACATTCGTCATGAGATGATCCTTGGTGGAGAGCTTGGAAGCAACCTTGGCGGCACGACGCTCTAATTCCTCCTCGGTGGTGAGTTGAGGAGCGGTTACTTGATCATCTTGAGCGTCGTCATGAACTTGTTCTTGATCTTGAACTTGCTCGGGGGAGAGAACTTGACCTTGGGCATCACTTGGTGTGTCACCACCGTCTTGAGTATGATCTTGCCCTTGGTCTTGTTCATGAGGTTGAGGGCCTTCACTTTGTTCTTCGAAAGCGTGTGGGCCTTGGGTTGGTGATGGCTCCACTTGAGTGGAGCATTGTCCTTCTCCTTCGGCCACAAGGGGTTCCTCAATGGGTAGGATGGAACCAACACCCATTCTTCTTATGGCTTGAGGAGGAATTTCATCACCTACATCACAAGTGCCACTTTGCTCTACTTGGGAGCCGTTATTCTCATCAAACTCCACATTACACGTCTCCTTAATAAGTCCCGTGGATTTATTGAGGACACGGTAAGCATGAGAGTTTGTAGCATAACCAACAAATATGCCCTCATAAGCTCTAGCCTCAAATTTAGACAACCGAACACCTTTCTTGAGAATGAAACACTTACACCCGAATACCCGGAAGTACTTGAGGTTGGGCTTGTTACCGATGAGTATCTCATATGGGGTCTTGTTCAATCCCTTGCGGAGGTAGAGCCGATTGGATGCATGACACGCGGTGTTGATGGCTTCGGCCCAAAAGTTGTATGGAGACTTGAACTCCGCCATCATGGTCCTTGCCGCATCCATCAACATCCGGTTCTTCCTCTCCGCAACACCGTTTTGTTGAGGGGTGTATGGTGCGGAATATTGATGCTTGATTCCCTCATCACTAAGAAATTCATCCAAGGTGTAGTTCTTGAACTCGGTGCCATTGTCACTTCTTATTGTCAAGATCTTTGCATTGTGTTGACGTTGTGCTTCATTTGCAAAGTCAATGACGGTTTGTTGGGTCTCGCTCTTCCTCTTGAAGAAATACACCCATGTGTACCTTGAGTAGTCATCCACAATCACCAAGCAATACTTCCTACCTCCAAGACTATCGAAGGATGGGGGCCCAAAAAGATCCATGTGAAGGAGCTCCAAGGGCCTCTTTGAATAAATGATAGTCGTGGGAGGGTGAGCCTTCTCATGTAGTTTTCCTTCGATACAGGCACTGCAAGCACGATCTTTGACAAAACTAACATTCGTTAGTCCACGGACATGGTCCCCCTTGAGAAGACTTTGCAAAGATCTCATATTGACATGGGCTAAACGGCGATGCCAAAGCCATCCCACATCAACTTTAGCCATTAGGCATGTCGCGGTCTTAGTGGGTCGCTCCGAAAAGTTAATCACATATAGACCATTCTCGACATGCCCAACAAAAGCTACTTTAAGAGTCTTGCTCCACAAGAGGGCCACGGTATCGATATCAAAGAAAGTGGCAAAGCCCATGATTGCAAGTTGACGAACGGAAAGTAAATTGTATGCAAGGGACTCAACAAGCATGACCTTCTCGATCGTGAGATCATGAGAGATGACCACCTTGCCAAGTCCCAATACCTTAGAGGATGAGGCGTCACCCCACTCGACATTGGTGGGCATAGATGGAACTTTGTGCACGTCCACTACCAAGTCCTTGCTTCCGGTCATATGATTTGTAGCTCCGCTATCGAGCAACCATGATCCACCACCGGAAGCAAACACCTACAAGAGATCAATGCTTGGTTTTAGGTACCCATTTTGTGATGGGTCTTTTGATGTTAGTAACAAGGGTCTTAGGAACCCAAATAGACCATTCAATACACTCATGAAGAGAACCAACAAATTTGGCATAAACATGCCCATCACTAGCACGGCATAACACATAAGAAGGATTAAAATCACCGGCTTTGTTGGGAGGGGTGACATTGCCCTCCTTGACAGTGTTCTTCCTCTTCTCCTCAGGGACACTCTCTCCCTCCCTCACAAAGGTTTGCATGAGGGGAGGAGGTCGTTTGGTCTTGTCATTCTTCTTCTTGTTCTTGGAGTCGGGCACGTACCCAACCCCTTCCTTGGCCACACCTCCCTTTTGGTTGATCAAGAGATCGTTGAGGTTCTTCTTGCCTTGTATGCAAGTTGCAAGACCTCTCTCAAGTTGCTTTTTCAACTTAGCATTTTCCTCAACAAGATGTATATGCTCACAACACGGGTTAGTAGCATTTGCATTATCAATTAAAACCATATGAGGAAAAGTTGCTTTCTCCTTAGTTAGCTTCACTTGGAGTTGATCATGAGACTCCTTGAGACTAGCGTGAATACCCTTCAAGGCCTTGTGGGCCTTGTCAAGTATATCAAACTCCTCTTTGAGTCTAGCAAGATCAATTCCGAGTTTGGCCTTGTCAGAATTTAGCATACGAGAAACCATGAGGGCATGATCATAATCTTTCTTTAACTTAGCATGATCAATGTTGTGTGACTCCTCAAGAGCCAAACGAAGACCACGCTCTTCCTCAAGAGCATTGGAAAGATCCGAAATCTCATCGGCATAGTCACGACTATGCCCTTCCATCTTAGAGATGGTGTCTTCGTGAGCCTCGATCAAGTCATTGGCCTCACCAAGTTGTTCCAAGAGAGCAACAAAGTGCTTCTTGGATTTTCCCTTGAGTTTTCCCATAAAGGCCTCAAACTCGTTAGCCTCCACATTAGCTCCCTCAAGTTCATTAATGCTATCCGTTTGGGAAGGATGATTAATGATGGTAGTTTTGATGTTGGAGGTTACCTTGTTGGTGGCTTTAGCCATGAGGCACTTGGCGGTGATGCTCTCGTTGGGTGAGTCGAAGAGAGACACCCGTGACGTTGTTGCAATGGCAACAGAGGCCATGGCAACCGACTCATCATCTTCATCATCATCATCATCATCCTCATTGTACTCTTCTTGCACAACCAAAGCCTTGGGAGGAGTCTTCTTGGTGAAGTTGTTCTTGTTGGGGAACGACTTGACCTTGTCCTTTCGGATGAGTTTGCCACCATTGTCTTCCCTCTTCTCATACGGGCATTCCACAACGAAATGACTCACGTTGCCGCAGTTGTAGCAAGTCCTTACACGTTGCTTGCCCCTTGTGCCACTCGAGTTGTTTTTGCTAAAGTTGGGCCTCGAGTTTTTCTTGCTCCAAAATTGCCTTGAAGCAAGTGCCATGTGTTCATGATATGCATACTTCGTATCTTCGGGGTTGCTCTCCTCTTCTTCCTCTTCTTCTTATTCCACGGTGAGCTTGGCCTTCAAAGCAAGGTTAGGCTTCTTTGCCCGTTGAGAACGGAGCACCGCATTGTCGGCGGTCTTGTCCAAAATGTTCATGGCCACAAACTCATCCAACACTTCGCTTGAGGTCAAAGTGTGGAAGTCCGGTCTTTGACGAATGACGGAGGACATGGCCTTGTGGTAGGGCATCATTGCCTTGAGGAATTTGCGCTTGATCCAATTGTCATCCATGTCCTTGCTCCCGTGATCTTGTAGTGAGACCGCGAGTTTGGTTACTCTCCGATAAAGCTCACGAGGTTCTTCATCTTCCTTCATTGCAAACTCATCGGCCTCATCTTGTACCACTTCATAGTTGGAGCGTTGAATGCTTGCGCTTCCTCGGTAGAGAGACACGACACAATGCCATGCATCTTTGGCCAAGGCGAAGGGACGAAGATGAGGTAGGTCTTCGGGTGGAATTGCATCTTGAATGATGAAGAGAGCATTCTCATTGAATTGATTGTCCGCGGCTTCTCGAGGAGTGAAGTTGCTTGGATCATGTGGATAGAAACCTTCTTCAATGATTCTCCAAAGGTTAGTGTTCACATGATTTAGATGATGTTTAAAGCGGTAAACCCAAGAATCAAAATCCTCATTTTTCACAATCTTAGGGGGAGGACCGGCATGATTCAAATGAGTGGAGGGAACCGGTCCACCATAAACAAGTGGTTGTTCCACATGGGCAAAGATGCCGGTGCCATTCTTGCCACTAGAAGAAGGAGCCTTTTCACTACTAGCTTCCCCCTTGTCGGGGATAGCATCCGACACCTTGTTGGCGGGATCACCCACTTTCAACGGTGCGGTGGATAGTTTAAGCCCCTCAAGAAATTTAGTAAACATGCTTTCAACTTCAGTCGTCATGGAGGTTTTCAATGTCTCCAAGGCCACATTGAACTCCTCACGAGAGACCGAAGTTCCCCCATCTCCCGTAGACGAGATCGGATTCACACCGGAGTGTTCCTCCACACCGTCTATGGTATCAACCATACTCTTTGGACGGTAAAATCCTTAATAAAGAGATGAGGCTCTGATACCAATTGAAAGGATCGATATGGTTGACTAGAGGGGGGGTGAATAGGCAACTACCAATTTTTAGCTTTCCTTTACCAAATTAAACTTTGCATCAAAGTAGGTTGTCTAGATGTGCAACTAGGTGAGCAGCCTATATGATGCAATAACAACAAGCATACAAGCAAGCAAGGGTAGAAACACTAAAGAGCTTGCACAAGTAAAGGTAAGAGATAACCAAGAGTGGATCCGGTGAAGACGAGGATGTGTTACCGAAGTTCCTTCCTTTTGAGGGGAAGTACGTCTCCGTTGGAGCGGTGTGGAGGCACAATGCTCCCCAAGAAGCCACTAGGGCCACCGTATTCTCCTCACGCCCTCACACAATGCAAGATGCCGTGATTCCACTATTGGTGCCCTTGAAGGCGGCGACCGAACCTTTACAAACAAGGTTGGGGCAATCTCCACAACTTAATCGGAGGCTCCCAACAAGACCACGAAGCTTCATCACAATGGAATATGGCTCCGAGGTGACCTCAACCATCTAGGGTGCTCAAACACCCAAGAGTAACAAGATCCGCTAGGGATGAGTGGAGGAATCGAAAATCCCTTGGTGGAAGTGTAGATCGGAGCCTTCTCAACCACTCCCGAGCAAATCAACAAGTTTGATTGGCTAGGGAGATAGATCGGGCAAAATGAAGCTTGGAGTATTTAATGGAGCTTGAGCAATAAATGGAGCTTGGGGGAGGAAGAGGTAGGTGATAAGGAAGAAGGGGACTCCCTTTTATAGTGGGGGCAACAATCCCGTTGCCCCCACCAACCAGCCCCGCACAGGGCGGTACTACCGCTGAGAGGGGGCGGTACTACCGCCAGAACAGCGGTACTGCCGCGCCAGCCAGTGGTACTGCCGCGCTGAGCAGACTAGTAGGGAACAGATCCAACTGCAGTACTACCGCTCCAGGAACGGTAGTACCGCCACTACAACCATGACTAGTGCCGCAAAACCCGACACGAGAAAAAGACCTCTCGAATCGAGGTGGTAGGAGCCAGACTGCCCAACGGTACTACAGCAGTGGGGTCAAGGGCGGTAGTACCGCTGTGGAGCGGTACTACCGCGGGCAGGTCACGGTACTACCGCTGCATGCCAATTTCCATCATTTTCCTGCCTTACCTTGATCTTTTGTTGAGTTTGTTGGCTTATGCTCGTTCTTTCTGGTTGTTTTGCGTGTTCTTGTGTTTGGCTCCAGGTGAGGACCCTTCCGAGCAGCAAGGTCGCCGTATCAACCCCGGGCGTGCCACATCAAAACACTACCATACCTATGAGCCAGCCGGTGGTTCCTCGAGCACCCAACCGCCTCCAGCAAGTGCATCTGCAAGTGTTCCTCCACCTCCTCAGCAATCGAAGCGGGCCGCCCACAAACCCAAAGGGAAGACTGTGACTGAGATGACCAACAAGGAGTTTTGGGAGAAGCGTCGCCGCAACCCCTATGCGGTGGCCCAAGAACCCTCTTTGGTCAACCGCCCGTTCTGGAACCGTTTTCAGTTTGCCATCTACTTTGATGTGATCAAGGCCAAGAAGAATCTTTTTGTTGATGTTTGCTCCATTGATACTGATGCTATGGAGAAGGACCCAGAGTACTTTGGCGAAGCTCTTCAAATGTGCACTCAGCTGAACATTCTCAGGATCATGCAATTCAACAAGGATTTTGATGCGGATTTGGTAGCTCAATTCTATGCCACCGTCCATCTTGGGACGGATGTCGACAGGACTCCGACATGGATGACCAATGGCAAGCTGCTTTCTGTCAAGTGGAAGGCTTTCATGGAGTTACTTGATGTGGTGGATACTGGGCTTGAGACTCCTGTCGGTTTCCGTCCTCACTGCAATGCTACATCCACCCACAAGCAAGCCCTTTGGCCCTATTGCACTGTGAAGGTTCACCCAGTAACTGAGAAGAAGACCTATGAGCTGTCTCCGTATCTGTACATTCTTCATCGCATATTCTGTGAGACTCTCTTCCCTTGGATCGGGAATCTGGATATGGTCCACTCTTACCTCGTGGACATGCTCCTTTTCTGTTAGCATGAGAAGGAATCAAGCACTGGAGAGAGCCTGGATATCTCTCATGTCATGTGGTCTGAACTTCTATCTGCCGTGTCTGAGCGCAAGTGTCCTATCTATGGTCCATTCATCATGAGGCTCATTGAGAGGGCCTGGGCACAGACTTATCCCAAAGTGTTGCTAGAGACTGGAGACTTGGTGTCTCATGAGATCAAGCGTCTAAGGAAGAAGGACAACTGGACAGCGCCTCACACAGGGGGTCCATCTGCTACTGCTGCCACAGGGGGTCCGTCTGCTGATGCTGCTGCTGCTGCTGCTGCCATGGGGACCGAGGGTGAGGCTGCTACTGATGATCATGAGGAGAACTTTGGCTCCTCTAGTGCAGAACCGTCGTGGGCACAGAAGCTTAAGCGCAAGATGAAGAAGCTTTTCTGCATGGAGTCTCATGGTCAGTACATGAATCATGTGGCGGAGAAGCATGCCAGGACGCGCCACAAGGAGCTCATGCATCAGATGGGAGCAACTGTTGCTAGTGGGTCTGAGGGTCAGATCACTGAAGAGGAGGACTGGATTCATCAGAATTGCCACTGGACCGACTCCGATGCCGAGCAGTTTTCGACCCACGATGAAGATGCAGAGATGTGATGTTCGAGCTCTTCCGCCTCCCATCACCTGGAGTCGTAGTGTCACTCTATGCCCTTTTTGGTGTCTTGCTGCCAAAGGGGGAGAGAGTGTAGGGAGATTTGCTTCTTGTGTCGTGCTTTGAGTCGTCTTGTGTTTTCTTGTGTGTTCCTTCTTTGGTTTGGTTTGGTGTGAGACCTAAGTTCTAGTAATATGGTGTAAGACATATGCTCCCTATCGCTACCTTATTACTTATGTCATTTCAGAGTACTGCAGTTTATTGTGAGATGCATGCTTGTCCTATTTACTCACTTCTCTCATATATATTATGCTTAGTATTGTTGGACCATAAAATATAGGGGGAGTGTTGATCCGAATGTGTGTGTCGTGCCATCTCTAGGTGCACACATTCTGGGGGAGCCCGTCTATATTTTGTAGTTCTTAGTTTTCTTCATTTCATTTCTTTTCCTTGCGCAAATCCCTAGTTGTCATCAATCCACCAAAAAGGGGGAGATTGTTACGGCATATCTCTCTCAAGGTAGTTTTGGTGATTGATGACAACATGTTTGCGGACTAATCTTGTGCTTTGAATAATTCACAGATTCTCCCCTGGCACGAGACGCCTTCTTTCCCTCGGAGTGTATTTCAAGACAGTGTAGCTCTTTCATTTCTTTCTCGGTAGACTAGTTGCGTAGAGGGCACCGTACTATCAAGAGGGGGTCCGCTGGGGTTTTGCATGGGTGGAATCATCACGTACACATCAGCTTCTCACCCTCCGAGCTTTTCCTGTCCATTGAAGAGATCTCTGCTCTCTTCCTTGTCCTGTCTGGGTCTAAGCGGCAGTACCGTGCACCCAGCGGTAGTACCGCTGAGAAGCCACAGGCGGCAGTACCGCTCCGCAGCGGTAGTACCGCCGTGGCTCCACAGCAGTAGTACCGCTGGGGGCCTGGCACCTCCGCCTGGTCCTTAGCTTCTTTGAGAGATCCCTTCTCCCTCTCTCTCTCTCACCCCAGTGGTAGTACCGCACTGCTTGCGGTACTACGACCGAAGGGTCACAAGCGGCAGTACCGCTCCATAGCGGTACTACCGCCCTTGACCCCACTGCCGTAGTACCGTTGGGCAGTCTGGCTCCTACCGCCTCGATTTGAGAGGTCTTTTTCTCGTGTCGGGTTTTGCGGCACTAGTCACGGTTATAGTGGCGGTAGTACCGTTCCTGGAGCGGTAGTACCGCCCTACCACCGCGGTAGTACCGCAGTTGGATCTGTTCCCTACTAGTCTGCTCAGCGCGACAGTACCGCTAGCTGGCGCGGCAGTACCACTGTTCTGGCGGTAGTACCGCCCCCTCTCAACGGTAGTACCGCCCTGTGCGGGGCTGGTTGGTGGGGGGGCAACGGGATTGTTGCCCCCACTATAAAAGGGAGTCCCCTTCATCCTTATCACGTACCTCTTCCTCCCCCAAGCTCCATTTATTGCTCAAGCTCCATTAAATACTCCGAGCTTCATTTTGCCCGATCTATCTCCCTAGCCAATCAAACTTGTTGATTTGCTCGGGAGTGGTTGAGAAGGCTCTGATCTACACTTCCACCAAGGGATTTTCGATTCCCCCACTCATCACTAGCAGATCTTGTTACTCTTGGGTGTTTGAGCACCCTAGATGGTTGAGGTCACCTCGGAGCCATATTCCATTGTGGTGAAGCTTCGTGGTCTTGTTGGGAGCCTCCGATTAAGTTGTGGAGATTGCCCCAACCTTGTTTGTAAAGGTTCGGTCGCCGCCTTCAAGGGCACCAATAGTGGAATCACGGCATCTCGCATTGTGTGAGGGCGTGAGGAGAATACGGTGGCCCTAGTGACTTCTTGGGGAGCATTGTGCCTCCACATCGCTCCAACGGAGACGTACTTCCCCTCAAAAGGAAGGAACTTCGGTAACACATCCTCGTCTTCACCGGATCTACTCTTGGTTATCTCTTACCTTTACTTGTGCAAGCTCTTTAGTGTTTCTACCCTTGCTTGCTTGTATGCTTGTTGTTATTGCATCATATAGGTTGCTCACCTAGTTGCACATCTAGACAACCTACTTTGATGCAAAGTTTAATTTGGTAAAGAAAAGCTAAAAATTGGTAGTTGCCTATTCACCCCCCCTCTAGTCAACCATATCGATCCTTTCAGTGGTCTATCACTGTGCTTACATTAACAGCTACTCCCTTCGTCCCATAATATAAGAACGTTTTGTACAGTACACCAGTGTTCAAAACACTCTTGTATTATGGGAAGAGGGATTGGTTCATTTTGTAGCATTATGCATCTTATCTCCCTCGCCCACCATTTACTAAAAAAGATTAGATCTATATTTAATCTTACCAACAAGTAGAATACACAGACAATGCCAGTGCAGAAGTGTAGCCCATTGCTCTTGTCAGTACATTTTGTCATGTAACACTTGTACTTCCAGGGATTGGTAGTTGATTATGTAGCATCAATCTGCATCTGATCTTCATTATCCTCTATCCCTTCCAGTATTATCATATCTATAATTACTCTCTACAAAATGTAGAGTACAGGCAATGCTTACGAAGAACATTCTGTGCTGAAATTCTTGAGTTATCCTTCCCTTGACATGGAGAAGGGCATTATAAAGCCGGTGTTAACTGTTAATGTAAGTCAGTCCTTCTAAAGCCTTTATCCTCAACTGCTGTTCAATTTGCTCATACTCCCTATTGTTTACTGCTGTTTAGTTTGCTGTTTCTACCAAAATGCATGTTCGTAAGAACCATAAGTTCTAAGTTTTACTTGTAAAATCAAATTCCTTATTCATACCATGCACATTACTTAATACTCCCTATATGTATGCTTGTTTTTGTGGATCTATAATCCAGTGTGTGGTGAAGCAGCCCACGTTTGCACCTTGTCATCTCCTGTTTTATCTTACTGATGTGGCTGATGATATGAACAACATGTCATGCACATTATCCAAAATAGATACAATGATTTTCTTTGCCCTTCATCTATGCTTGTTATGTTGACATGGTAATCCAGTAGTGTGGTGAAGCTCCCCGCATTATGAACAATGCCAAATTATGCTATTGATATTTTGAACTTACTCTTTATTTTCTAATTTGAAATTGGATAGAATTGACAGAACAGTTATCATCTTTGTTTATACACGTGCAAAACTTGTCATCTCTCTGCTTTGTTTCAGGGTGATATGCCTAATGGCATGCACAAGTCTGCTAAAGGCTGTGAGACAAACCCAACATATATTCCAGCAAAGAAGGCAAAACATCTTGAAGATAGCGAGACAACCCCAAAGTCTTGTCTTGATGCAGTGTTCAAGTTACTTGAGACTAACAGTCAGACAAGCTCACAGAATTCGTTGTCTGAATCAGTTCGACTTCTTCAGTCCCAAGTTCTAACAGAAAGGCATTCTGCAACTCAACTTCGACTTGAAGTCCTATCTCTAAGAAAGATTGCGGAGAACACCAATGAGAACCTCATCGCTAAACAGCTACACCTGGAAGCTATGACCGACATGCTAGGCCGGTCTCACAGCCTTGCTCAGCAGCTTGCGTGGCAGTTCCCCCGCAAGGCTAACCTTTCTTGAACTGTCTTGGAAGTGGTCTTGGCTCAGTATTATTTTGTTACGCTGCAATGGTGCCCAGTTTTTGTAATCTGCTTCTTCGTTGCACTTTATGATCACTGGTGGCGAACTTCGATGCCCAGTGGATGTAATATACCTTAAATATTTTATTGTATAGTGTAGGTTTATTCTTAGTTACTATGCCGTAATTTCTTTATTGTATAGAGTAGGTTTGTTCTTAATTCCTACTAGTTACTGCCATCATTCGCTATCTGAAAAAAATCAGATGTAGTCGACCGGACCGAAACATTCGACCCTAACGGGCCAGGTTTTTAGCGGGCCACAATTGGGCCGGCTTGCGTCTTTCTTGAGACTGAATGATTGGGGCCTTCACACATTGCGCCAGGCCCAAACATACATCGGCCTATATGTTAGTTGGGTCTTTTGTTGACCCAACGCTTAGTTTGGCCCAGGTAGCGTTGGGCCATTAACAAGCTGAATATTGTACTGGCCTGTTATGGCCAAGATGAAACCACGGGCCTTTAGCAGGCCAAAATGCATGTTGGGCCTCAATTTTCACTAGTCGTCGACGGGCCTTCAGCAAGCTGAAATGTAGACCGGGCCGTTTTGGGCCCAGTTAGCTCACGGGCGGTTACCAGGCCGAAACATATCTCGGGCCTTAGTTGGCCCACTGATATCATGGGCCTTTAAGAGGCCGAAAGCTTAGCACAGGCATCAACGGGTCAAATTACGCGACATGCCTTTAACAGGCCCAAAGTCACGTTGGGCTTAACTGTTGCCACCTTTAGCACGGGCAGTTAGTGGGCCCGATGTCCCATCGGACCATATATGGCCCATGGGCAGCACGGGCCATTCCCAGGCCGAAAGTCACACTGGGCTAAAATGGGCCCATGTCTACATCAGGCCTCTAATAGGCCGAAAGTCACTGGGCTATAGTCGGGCCCAAATATTCGACGAACAATTAACGGGCCAGATCTGGCTTCGGACCGCAAATGGGCCCAAATATTGGGCGAACAATTAACGGGCCAGATCTAGCTTCGGACCGTAAATGGGCCCAAATATTGGGCAAACAATTAACGGGTCAGATCTGGCTTTGAGCCGTAAATGGGCCTTTATTAAGCAGGCCGTTATTGGGCTGGCCCACTAGTACCTGATTAAGTTCTACGGGCCTTTGACTGGGCCGACCTTTTTAACCTATATGTGCCTCTGTTGGGTCCAGCCACGTGTCGACGTATCATAGGCATGTCTCCTCCAATGGACGGGCGACATCTGACCCACTGGCGAGCTGACAGGTGTTTCCTTCGGCCAATCAGAATTTTACATGTGGAAATTTCCCATTAGTTAGGGCTGTTAACGGGTTATCGGATCCAAAATCCAACCCGATAGATTAACGGCGTTCCTTTACGGTGGATGCCATGTGTCGATCACCCTTGACGAAAGCACTTCTGTGACGCGCGATTTATCGTCATGGAAGTGGACACTTCCGTGATGATAATTTTGGTAATGTCATGGAACACTTCTACGGCAGCACATGTATGACTATCTTGATTCTGTCATAAAATCGTCATGGATGTACATGCATGACAAAAAACGCGACCTACTGTGAAAAACACGTATCATCACGGAAGTGTATTTTTTTGTAGTGAATGGTCTAAAGCCTGCCTATCCAGAATTTTCCAGACTTAGTTTTTTTGAAACTGGAACTATTTTCTACTGCGGGTATCACGGAAGTTCAGGAGTCCTACTCTGTCACGACTCGAAGTATGGCGTGATCTGGAAATCCAAAATAGAGTAACAAAATACTGGACTCGTACTAGGACTAGTAGCGGAGATGAATCTAGTGGAACTCGGACTGATGGCGGAGATGAATCTGGTAGAACTCGGACTGGTGGCGGATATATGTTGCAGGCGGACTCGAATTGGCGTGATGGTGGCGGATATGTGGTGGCGTATATGGACTCGGATTGGTGGTGAATATGTGGTGGTGATATATGGTAGTGGCGATGAAGTTGGTGTGGTGGTGGTATATGGCAGCAGCGATGATGATGATGATGCGGTGGTGATATATGGCAGCGGCGACGTGACAACCTGTGAATAGAACTTGAAACTTTAAAGGACTAGACGCTAAGACCAACAACTTGACACGACAATGCAACCGCAAATTCAACAAAACAAATACAGAAAAGATTATGCAAAGGCTCAGATTGGTTCAGATAGGATGAACTAATCCTAACTTTTTTGGCTTTTTCGTGGACTATAGGTATGAAGACAGACTCGATCTAAACTATAAGAAACTGTAAAATTTCACCGAGCAACCTGGAAAAATCTGATACCACTTGATAGAGGCAAAGGTGTCCCGTCTTTCGATGAGATGGTGGCTATCGTTTTGGAGGAAGTCGACTTTGACGAAACGACTACGAACGTGCGAGGATGTCGCGCCTTAGCAACCGCTAAACCAACTCCGAGAGGTTATTGACCACGCCGGGGCACGATCAACCTGACCATGAAGGTATGTTTCCTGCAGGCAAACAAAGAACAAGCAAGAAACTAAGATTGCAATCTGGATATTGCGAATATAAGAGGAAAGCTTTATTGATCAAGATGGGGTTCTGTGACACCTTTGTCTGGTCGTTGAACACAAACGAAGAACGCAAAGTTGCAGCTATGGTGAACTTTAATCTAAACAAAACCCAAAGTCTAAACGATGCCCTAAGGGCAGTATATATGGAGGAGAGAGGGGGAAATTTCATGGCCCTTGGAGGAGGGGTCCGAAACCAACCCTAACTCTTATTTCCCCACACATACAGACTCTAAAAACAGCCTATAATCAAGTATTTCGAAATTACATGGGCCTGTCCCAAAAATAAGATGACGCAGCACCTAGAATAGCCTCTGGACAAAACTTATGAAGTGGCATCTTGTATATTTCATCCAAGGCTTCATGCACTCATTATGGCGGCTTCAAAGTCCTGGAATCATCACTTGTAGCTCCGTTCTTGTTCCCCTTGCGCATGCCATCATCTCCATGCTTGAACTTTCTCCAAGGTTCATCTATCTTGTCCAAGCTAGGCCCTTCATTTGTAAGCAAAACAAACATATCCAATTTAGGCAGCATCATATTCTCATGAACATTAGAACCGTTACCAAGAAACTAAAGTGCCTGGTAATTCAATTGGTGTGCGCGAGCTCTAGCAATTGGTCCAGTATGTATAGCAGCAGGGGTTGTGGGTGTAACAATGGTATTGATGTCCTCATCAGTACACCCCCCGGGATCTTCATAGCTGAGGAGCATGCGTAGTGTCCCTGAGAATCCCTACAGACCGCACAGACGGAGCCTTCGATGGCCGCCCTTGAGACAGCGTTGTCCACTCTAATCTTGTCCACACCCTGGGAGGAGGAATCCATACTGGACGTGATCTGTTTGGGGTTACCTGTGACGGAGCAGCAGCCTGTTTTGGCTTGCACACCTCTAGCTCATGCAAGTATTTCATGATAAAAGCATGTGTGGCTTGGGGGCCTTGAAAAATGTTCTCGTGCAATGCTTGCCTTCTTGCAAACCAGATGGCCCAAAGGGTGACGAAAACTTGAGTGAATTCACTGGGAGGGATTGACCCAGCGTTTATCATCAGGCTCCGTGATACTGTTTATTGCCTCGACCAAGTCTGGATTCTGCAATGCCCACACACAGCGAGCAGCATGGCAGTGTAGAAGAGAATGTTGCCAGGAGTCCTCGCTGCCACACAGTCCGCATGTTGTCACCGTAGACATGTTACGGCGGTGAATGAGGTCTGTAGTTGGGATAGACTGCTGGGCTAGTCTCCAGAGGAAGATTTTGATCTTTGAAGGAACATCTATCTTCCAAGATTTCTGCTCGCCTTCAGCATCGGATGCATCTGCTCTGCCTTCTAGCCAGGCTTTTCGTCGCAGTTTTATGGTGACCAATATCCGGTATGCAGAACGCTCCGAGAACACTCCGTTTTTCTCGTGTATCCAAGAGGTAATGAATAATAAATGAAAATACCAGTAAACCACCTTATGGGGCCGGCCTACTACTGGGAAGACGTGGGCCTAGCCTCCGTTGTTTGCCGCTGTTTGTTGTGTGCGTTTAGTGGAAGAGACATTATTGGGTTTCTTTAGCTCAGTCCACATTCCGTCGGTTCTCCAGAATATTCGACTATATTATTATAGTAGTACCAAGCATGATGAGAGTGATTTTCTTTTCCTAAAAAACAAGCATCATGAGAAGGACAGTTTATAGTGGCCTGGCGCATGCATGCCCGGCCACGTACCAGTGCGTCCATGAACTGGTAGAGCATATAGGAGCACTAAATTTCTGTCTCGGTAATTCAACTAGGCGAATTCTGCGCCGGTTCACCAACTGGCGCGCTTGTAATTGGGCCGGCCTGTTTTTCCTTTATATTTTTCAAACCCAAGCAAAAAAGGTGGTTAATGCACCAGAAGGGTTCGAACTCAGGATCTCTTCGCGGAGACCGCAGGTGCACTAACCACTAGGACACTAACTCATTTGTGCACAAATACATGTTACCTTCTTTTATTCTTTCTCCGGTCGCGGTTCTTATTCCTTATTCCTTTTTTTGTTTTCTTCATTGCACGAATTTGGTTCAATAAAACGTACATGTCGTGTCAAAGTCATGTACTACTACTAGAAAACCAATTAAATAAGAAAACAAAGAAACTCACGATCAAGACTTCCAGTTGAACCTTCCTAACCCTCCCATATATATGATGCTCGGGATCACGTGCTCTCCTATACCTAGGCGAGACGCCGAGACCTCGCATCGAGGAAGAGCAGCGCCGAGTTCGAGGAAGCACGATGGGCGTCCTTGGTCTTCCTCCCGATCGAGATCGGCCACGGTGTTGCCCGAGGTCGTGTGCATGACTTCCTTGATCTCTCACGATGCGTATGTTTGTTACCTTGCTCACGTCCTCCTCGACTCGATCGGCTCCAGAGAGCTGGATCGTCTCTTGTGATATATAGATCGCAATGGCGGCAAAGGTCCCAAGAACGCCCGCTGGACTTCACTCCAGATCGAGCTCTACCAGTACCCGTTCACCCCATGAGATTTGTCCGCCGACCGTCTCCTCCGCTCAATGCCCCCCCCCCCCCCGCTGGACTCTCCCGCTCCCGCCTAGCATGTCCGTCAACCGTGATCGGGCTCTTCTCTACCGGCACCGATCATCAGTAGGTCGCCGCCTCCCAACCTCATGCATCGATCATCCTCCACTCATTGCTCCCTTCATTGGCAGTTGCAGACGTATGTTCTCGTTGTTCGTCATGGTGCAGTGCTTAAGGTGTTCCGGGAGCCGCTGGCTGGCGCAGGAAGAAGCGTCTCGCCGGTTTACCACTCCATCGCCTATCAATGGCACCACCAAGGTATGTTGATCGAGGTCGAGGTTCACACAACATTGTGAATCAGAGATAGAGTCGTGTGCTTGGTGTAGTGTGGAGTGGCCTGTGACTCTGAACATTGTTCCAGCTTTCCTTTTTCTCATATACTTCCCAAGCAGGTAGAAGAGCGTTGATCTCAATTTTCATGTTCTAACCTTGCTATGAGCTGTAGAAGAGCGTGAACTACATCCTGGTGAGGTGATGGCTTTCCATGCAGGATGCAGCAGCAGCAGCATGCAGGGATGGATGAAAGTAAGTAGCAGACTAGCACTTTGCACGTCTTATGATTCTCCCTAATTGGTGATACGTTGCATCAGTAACGTATCCGTTCAACAATCCTTCTGTTATTGCCGCTGCTCCGGCCTATGAAGATATCTGTCCATGCATATCTTCTTGATGGACAGACATAATATCTTGGATGCCCATAAATATGTTAGAAAACATGGGTTGTGGGAATCACTTCCTTTTACTTAACATATATTTACGTACAAGTTTTGGCTTTTATATGCTTCAACTGCAGTGCCAACTGGGTGAGACTTCGCGGCGAGGACAAGAGCCCAATTGGAGTGTCTGATAAGAAAAAATCCCGACATCATTTATGCATGAAAAAATAATTCTAACCTGCATGAGCAGACAGGGCCAAGCAAAGGTTGCATGGACGTGTGAATTAATATACAAGTCTCCTATATATGCTTCAAAGAAAAACTCTGAGATCCATAGATGAGCTAGATAAGTACAAAGCTACGAATTTTCCTGTAGCTATGTGAGTTTGTGATGTTTTCCATACGTATTTCCTTAAGACAACAAAAGCATCCTACTTTTCAGTCTATAAGTTAGTTTATGAGTTGATCCAGTGCCAAACACAGTTCAGTTGAACATGTTTGTTACAATATTTTTACGACATGAGCGTGAATTTTGAAGAAGTAATTGCCGGGTTAGATCGAAATATTATAGTATGTCTTTTAGAAAACGTTTCTTGAAATTCAGAATAATTCTTTGAATTATCAAAAATTTTTGACAACCAAGATATTTTTTCAAAAATGTGAACATTGCTTTAGTTTGTGAATAAATTTAAAAAAGGATACATTTTTCTTGCATTTGTAAATAAATTTTAAAAATCATGAGATGAGATGTGAACAAAATGTGGTCATAACCATTGAAGAATATGATTTTTTTTTCTCCCGTTGTAATGCACGGGCCCTTTTGCTAGTAGTAATAAATAATGCAATCGATATCTCGCTGCAAATGATCCTGACAGTGACAGGCGGTCTCCGAATCCTACGATCCGAATTAACTAGGTAATCCAAAGAGATACCGAATCGCGCCAGATTAATCCAGGAGATTTATCATTGCCCGCCTCGCCTCGCCTCCCCTGAAAAGGCCGGGACGCGCATAGCATAGCATGGGGATAGTACACTCTGATCGTGGCCATCTCACTGGGCCGCATCCCCACGACCTCGCCTCGCAGTCTCACGCGACATGGCGATCACACGTACGTACCCGAAAAGCGATCGCTTGTCCAGCTCCAGCTCCAACGATCCATCCATGTGCGCCGCAGCGGTGGCCGTGGACGTGGAGGCCGGAGCACGCCCCACTTGCTCCACTCTGCATTGGCATTGGCATCTGCGCTGCGACCCTGCAAGTCGCGACCGTAAACATGTCGCTAGACAAGGCGGACGTGCTCATGGTTGGCGCCGGAAAGCTCGCCGGCCACATGGACACGGGCGCGGGCACGTAAATAACCCATGCCGCCCGAGGTGATAGTAGGAGTACGTTAGCGGCGGAGCCGGACGTGGAGCATAACCATGGCAGCACGCGGCTGCATAAACAAAGCCGGCGTCCATCTGGCGACCTGCACTTTTGGAAATTATTGCGAGGGCGAGGGCGAGGGGATCCACGTCAAAGCTTTCGAAATCTTAACTAACCCCGAGCCGGGATTAGACGGGGCGAGCTGAGAGCCACATGCTTTCGCTTTGTGTAATCTCCCTCCCCGCTGTTTGGAGTTGATCCAGCGTCTCGTCTGACTTCACAGCGAGCGAATGCGCCAAAGTGTTTGACATCGCGGGAGCTCATGGGTAACAGTATCACTGCTACAACTTGGGAGTACTAGTATATTTCTGTTTGTCGCCCTTAGCCTAATCCCTGCCTACAAATGGCCGCATTAGGGCCTGCTTCTTCTTCTTCACCACCTTCGTCCCAGACAAACCGCTCCCACTAATGAGCATTAGCCTTGCTTCCTGAACCCGAAACATACCTCCCAAAACATCACTGCAGCCCCGTCGCTTCTGCTCTGGCAACTCTGGATGGAATAACTCCCCTGCAGAAGCTTAATTAGGTGCGTGCCCATCCCTGACCAACGCACAGGCCCTTAAATTCCGCGCTTGTTTGATTCTCATGTGCATTGCAAAGTTTGTTCCTTGCTTGTTTCAGCACTCTACCCGTTGCATGTCCGTGTCTGTCTGCTCCTCTGGCATGCATATTCTGAAAACTCTCGCTCAGCGATGTCTTCGTTTCAGAGTTTCTTCAGAGCTAACTGCCGTGCATACCATGATTATATCTTACTTTTCTTTCTGTTCTCTGAGCGCTTAATTAGCTATTATCTGCGTTGTGACGCTCCGGTCTGAGATGCGTTCAGTTATGTGCGGAGCAGAGGCACCTTGACTGCATTTCTCTGTCAAGACTCGACAGACAGCCTGAAACATTCATACATTCTCTGGGAAAATAGTCGTGCATCTGGCGCTTTCTCTTCAGTTATTATATCATCTAGTAGTACCTTTCTAGCGCGAAAAGAAAAAAGAATTGCAAGTCCTACTACGTGCTCGTCAGCACAGCCATATGGCAACCTGTAGTGTTGAGATATGTATATTGCATGTATATTTCTTGTACCACAAGCCGTCCTCCTCCCTTGTATAGTTGAGGACGTGGCTACCCTTGTACCTATATATATACGTGCATATGCACCCGATCAATATATCGTGAGTTACATCAATCCTCTAATCTCCTACATGGTATCAGCCTAACTCGGTCTACCCTCGCGCGCCCTGCAACCCTAGCTGCCGCCGCGCCTTACCTCTTTCCGCCGCCGCTCTAGCTGCTGCTGCGCCTCTCCCCAGCGCGCCCTAGTCGCCGCCGCACCTCACGTTCCAACCTGCGCTGCTCCCTTGCTTCCAGCCACGCCCCACGCTGCTTTCGCATCTCCAGCCGAGCCGCCGTTTTCCTCAAAGCTGTGCGTAGCTTCTGCCCTAGCACCCAGCCGCGCTGCTTTCGCCTTCCAGCCGCGCCGCTCATCCATCGCTGCCATGTCTCACTCGAGCCTCTCCCACCGCAGCAACCCGTTCGCCTCTTCCTCCGAGGCCGGCTCTCTCCCCAACCCGGCGTACATCCGTGACGTTCCGATCTTCGATCGCGTTCCGATCAAGCTATCCCACACGGAGGCCAACTTCTATGCATGGAAAACCTATTTCAAACTCCTCTTCCGTGAGTACAACCTCCGTGACCACATCGACGGCACCACCGACTTCCTCACCATGCGTCGCGATGAGGATTGGATGGCGGTTGACGCCACCATCATCCGGTGGCTCTTCCTCACCGTGTCCAAGGACATCTTTCACACTGTTGTTCGCGACGGTGATGATGCCTACACGGTGTGGACGAAGATCGTCGGCCTCTTCACCGACAACAAGCTCCAACGGATCGTCTTCTTACAGCAGGAGTTTTTTGGTTGCCACCAAAACGACTCCTCCATCGACGCCTACTGCATGCGCCTCAAGACTCTCTCCGACGAGCTCAATGACGTTGGCTTCAAGGTTGGGGACGAGCTCCTCCTCTCCACCCTCACCGCCGGCCTCAACGAGGATCTCGGTAATGCCGCGTCCAATCTTACTCTTATGGCTAACCCTACTTATGAACGGGCGGTGGCCTACCTACGTCTTGAGGAGCGTCGCCTGAAGAACCTGCGGGCTCGTGCGGTTCATACCGCCTTCGCCGCCGACTACTCCCACGGCGGGTCTACATCAACACCTCCCGCCAGGGGCCACGACGCCTCGCTGCCTCCGCAGCCTCGCCCATCGGTGCCTCCGGCAGCCGCAGGTGCGGGTGGCTACGGCACACCCTACGGCGCCTCCTACGGCTCCCATCCACCTCGGCCTCTGGCGCCGGTGCCCCCTCCCCAACAACAGCAGCAGCACCAGGGCGACCGGCGCGGCCGTGGTGGTCGTCGTGGCCGTGGAAACCGCAGCAACAACGGCGGTGGACAGCAGCGTGGTGGTGGCCAGCAACAGCACCTTCCCTTGCCACCATGGGGCACCGGCCACAATCCCTGGACCGGGGTTGTACACGCCTATACAATGCCGGTTCCCCGCGCTCCACTTCCAGGACTTCTCGGGCCTCGACCAGCGGCACACCAGGCCTTCTACGCGGCCCCCCAGCCCGGCGCTCCGACACCACCGCCTCCCCCCTACCCTGCACAGTTTGGCTATGGCGCGCCAAATCCCAGTGGGGGGGTGACGGGGTTTGCTGGCTACCCCACGCCGCCGGTCTCCTACGACCCGGCTCTGCTCTCGGCGCTGCAATACACGCCTCAGCCCGGTTCTTACACCGGCGGTGGCGACTGGTTCATGGACACCGGTGCATCATCTCATATGGCAGCCTACCCGGGTAACCTCTCCTCCGCGTCTCCCGTTCACACATCTTCTCGTATCATCGTCGGTAACGGCGCTGGTCTTCCCATTACTCATGTCGGTTCTACTCCCTTTCCATCTACATCTAGGCCATTGTCTCTTAATAATGTGCTCGTGTCTCCTCAACTTATTCAGAACTTAGTCTCTGTTCGTAATCTTTCCCGTGATAATTTTGTAACTGTTGAATTTGACGAAGTTGGTTTCTCTGTTAAGGACGCCCGCACCCGGATGGTTCTTCACCGATGTGACAGTCCCGGCGACATGTACCCCGTCCAGCCTTCATCATCATCACACACTGCACCTCTCGCTCTTTCCGCCGGCATTGATCTTTGGCACGCCCGTCTCGGTCATCCTAGCACCACCGCACTTCGTCAAATAGTCAAGGGTTTTTCTTTTTCATGTAATAAAGCGGATGCTCATTCTTGTCAAGCATGTCGCATGGGCAAACATGTTAGACTCCCGTTTAGTTCTTCTTCGACAGTTGCTTCTTATCCTTTTGAATTAATTCATAGCGATGTGTGGACGTCACCTATCACAAGTAATTCTGGTTTTCTATACTATCTTGTTATTCTCGATGACTACTCTCATTTTGTGTGGACCTTTCCGCTTCGTCGGAAATCTGACGTTCCCGCCACCCTCCTCGCCTTTTTCTCCTATGTGTCTACACAGTTCGGTCGTCCCATCCATGCTCTACAAACCGACAACGGGAAGGAATTTGATAACCTCACCATCCGTACACTTCTCGCCAACCACGGCACCATCTTTCGGTTAACCTGTCCATACACCTCCCAGCAAAACGGTCGGGCCGAACGCGTTCTTCGCACTCTTAATGACTGCGTCCGCACTCTTCTGTTTCACGCCTACATGCCACCACGGTTTTGGCCGGATGCCCTTGCCACCGCCACCCTCCTTGTTAACCTACGTCCGTGTCGTGTCCGTTGGAACTACACCCCGCATCATCTTCTCTTTGGGTCTCCTCCATCCTACGACGGTCTTCGCATTTTCGGATGCCTCTGTTATCCTAGTGTCGCAGCCCACGCCCCTCATAAACTTGCCCCTCGCTCCTTACCTTGTGTCTTCCTCGGTTACCCGGCTAACACTAAAGGCTACCGATGTTATGATCCGGTGTCTCACCGTGTCATCACCTCTAGGCATGTTTATTTCGACGAGTGCTCTTTTCCTTTTGCACAGGAACAAATGGAGGTGCCAGGAGATGATCACCCCTTGGCTGGCTCTACTCATCAACGTGTTGCACTTGGACCTTTTCCTTTGGGTCGTGCACCGTTGGCCTCGCCAGCCCCTCTGCTGGCTTCGTTGGAGTCTTTGACGGCCTCGCCTGGCTCGTCGGCCACGCCGGGCTCTTCGCCAGCCTCGCCGGTCACCCCGGCCACGCCGGGCTCTTCGCCGGCCTCGCCTGGCTCGTCGGCCACGCCGGGCTCTTCGCCGGCCTCGCCGGTCACCCCGGCCACGCCGGGCTCTTCGCCGGCCTCGCCGGCCACCCCGGGCCCTTCGCTGGCAACGCCGGCGCCTTCACCAGCTTCGTCGGGGCAGTCGCCTAGCCCGGCCGTGCATGGCGCGCCCCCGGCACATGCTGCTTCTACGTCTACTGCACCACCACCTGCTGGTCCTATCACTCGTGCACGCATGGGTGTTCATCGGCCGAGTCTCCGTTACTCTGCTGATGAGTATGCTTGTCCGGCGTCTACGGTGCCACTGTCGCCTCTTCCGACCTCCGCTCGTATGGCTCTTCGCGACCCGCTTTGGTATGCAGCGATGAAGGAGGAATTTGAGGCTCTACAGCGCAATGCGACTTGGCAGCTTGTTCCCCGCCCCCGGCACGCCAACATCATTACCGGGAAGTGGGTGTTCAAGCACAAGTTTCATCCCGATGGCACCCTCGACCGCTATAAAGCACGTTGGGTGGTCCGAGGTTTTCGACAGCGTGCTGGCGTTGACTTCACGGATACATTCGCACCGGTTGTCAAGCCCGGGATGATTCGCACTGTTCTTCAGCTCGCGGTATCTCGTGCCTGGCCGGTGCACCAGATGGACGTCTCCAACGCCTTCCTACATGGCCATCTTGAGGAGCAGGTCTATTGCCAGCAGCCTACGGGGTTCGTCGACGACACTCGTCCGGAGCATGTTTGCCTGCTTTCTCGCTCCTTGTACGGGCTCAAGCAGGCTCCCCGCGCTTGGTACCAGCGCATTGCAGCGTTTCTTCATCAACTCGGCTTCCGCTCCGCTCGCTCCGATGCTTCGCTGTTCATTTACCAACACGGGGATGCTACCGCCTACTTACTTCTTTATGTCGACGACATCATCATGACAGCTTGCTCTAGTGCTCTTCTTCGACAGCTTACCGATCGTCTTCGCGCTGAGTTTGCCATTAAGGACCTGGGTCCTCTGCACTATTTCCTCGGCATCGAGGTTGTTCGACGTGCGGATGGCTTCTTTCTTCATCAGCGGAAGTATGCTCATGAGCTTCTTGATCGCGCTGGGATGCTTAATTGCAAACCCGCGTCTACTCCTGTCGACACGAAGGCCAAGCTCTCTGCCACCGACGGATCACCTGCTCCGGATGCTTCGTTATATCGGTCTATTGTGGGCTCCCTTCAGTATCTCACTCTGACACGCCCGGAGCTTCAATACGCCGTTCAGCAGGTCTGCTTACACATGCATGCTCCTCGTGATGCTCATTGGACTGCGGTCAAGCGGGTCCTCCGCTACATCCGCGGCACCTTGGATTTCGGTTTGTCTCTTCATGCCTCTATGGCTCTGGACATCACTGCTTACTCGGATGCTGACTGGGCCGGCTGCCCTGACACGAGACGTTCCACCTCGGGCTATTGTGTTTATCTTGGACCATCGTTGATCTCTTGGTCGTCTAAGCGGCAGCCCACTGTTTCTCGCTCCAGTGCTGAAGCCGAGTATCGAGCAGTGGCTAATGTTGTTGCAGAGTGCTCCTGGCTTCGTCAGCTTCTTCTTGAGCTCTCTTGTCCTGTCGCCAAGGCCACCATTGTCTACTGCGACAACGTCTCCGCTGTGTACCTCTCCGCCAACCCAGTTCATCACCGCCGCACCAAACATATTGAGCTCGATATCCATTTTGTTCGGGAACAGGTGGCTCTTGGACACATCCGGGTTCTCCATGTCCCTACTTCCCAACAGTTTGCGGACATCATGACCAAAGGGTTGCCTACGGCGTCTTTCGAGGATTTTCGCTCCAGTCTCTGCGTCGGACGTCCCGATGTTTCGACTGCGGGGGGGTGTTGAGATATGTATATTGCATGTATATTTCTTGTACCACAAGCCGTCCTCCTCCCTTGTATAGTTGAGGACGTGGCTACCCTTGTACCTATATATATACGTGCATATGCACCCGATCAATATATCGTGAGTTACATCAATCCTCTAATCTCCTACATGTAGCCCCGCGGAAACGATGGTACAGTAAACAGGAGCAACTCGTCCAGCACAGATACACAGCCTGTTAGCCATAGACCCGTAGTATACAGCGTATAAATTATGCAAGCTAAGTTTGACAGATTAGATCCGTTAACTCGTAGGCTGGAACATTTTCGCCGCTAAATCATTTTTCTATCTATCTACAACCAAGACTATCATTATACCCGGTGCAAGCACTACGTCCACATCATATCAGCAAAGGAAAACGCTGTACCACCGACCATTTTCCTCCATCTTTTCAAGGCACACCGTCCATTATTTATCCCCGTGAACTAGCAGCAGTACATGCGATGCGCGTACCCCTACCCCTACCCCTACCCCAACATGTGAACGCGGAAGATCAGTCCACAAAGTGTCATCCTGTTCTACGATCGGAAGGTCTAGAAGTCGAATCAGGCTTCCGTTGGAAAGAAGCATGGTGGTGAGTGGGTTATCTGAAGAAAAGCCTCCAATTGGAGGGGGAGATCGGTAGATGCTAAAAATAATCGAGGCCACTAGCTCATGGCTCCATCACCCCCCCAACCCAACTCACATGCATCACTGTCCCGCTGCCCCTTTATCCATAGTTCTATGGCACTTGTTGCAAGTTAACAACTGTTGGCATGAGAGCGATCAAAGGGTTGTGTTGTTTGTCTAGACGCGTGCGAAGAACCGGGATGTGTTCCACAAGTGCCGCCAATTAGGTAGGTCTCCATCTCTTTCTCTAATGTATGCTATGTATAGTGTATAGGGAGATCACATGTGGAAGATATGTTGGATGGCCTAAATAATGAAGTGCACCCCGGGTCTCTTACAGCATAGTATTTTTCCGAAATAATTGAAAAACCATATTCTTTATTTTAGGGAGTGTGTTTATTGATTTAGGAAGAAAAAAAAATCGGCTCTAAAGGGTATGTAATCATTTCCAAAAATAATTCGAGTTCAAGGAGACTGGGGCCATTTTGTAATTTCCTGAAAAATGGCAACTATTGTCTTTTGAGTCTACATTCTGAATTTATGTAAAAATATATATGTGGTTAAATTCTTTTTTGCCTCTTTATTCATTCCGAGGAATGGTCGCTTTATTGAGCTTTTTTAGCTACTCGGATATGTGTAAGATAATAACAAATGAGCAATTTGGTCATCTTTCCCTACCACAGTCACATTACGGTTATTTAGATTTTTCACAAGTTCATTTCTGATCTCGAGATTTAAATTTGAAGGCAGAATAGCACATCGATAGAACGATATTAATGCCATATCAATGTGTTTCCTTGAAACCTAAAGTATTGATGACACCAATGAAGTGAATTTTTTATGCTTCTCCTCAAGTCAGATTTTTTCCTTACCATTCCTTTATTGTCAACTTGCGGGTTGCCCCAAACCAAACAAATGTACTGTAGCTCATGCGTAAACTAAACTGCATCTCCCCGCCAAAAAAACAAACAAAACAAAACTGTATCCTTTAGAGCCCTTTGGTTCATAGGAATGGATTCCTATTCCTACATAGGATTGGTTCCTATCCTCCATATTTCATAGGAAAATAAAAAAGAGCCTAGACTCAATGGAAAAATTTCTTTGGTGTCAACCAAATGACATCTTGTTTCCTATTCCTACTCATAGGATTTGAGATACATGCCATTTTATTTCCTACAAGATTCCTATTCCTATGATAATCCTATCCTATGAACCAAAAGAGGCCTTAATGTTCTGAAAAGTTCAAGTTCTCTAACTTTAGCCAATTTCATAGAGAAAAATATCAACAACCACAATAATATTGTAGACTTCGATATATTTTTGCTATAAACTCAATTAAACACGGAAAATTTCGATTTTTTTTACAAAAATCAACAGCCTTATATTTTAAAAAACAGAGGAAGCAGGAAGCAATTTCAAGAAAACAGAAAGAAGTACCCTCTCCGTCTAGGTGTGTAAGTCACCTTACGAAAACCAAATAATCCCAAAACACTTAGGCACCGTACATTAACTCCCTCCTTGTTTCTTGTCTTGTGGCATATCAACCAATAATATATGTGGGCCGTGCATGCTTTCAATGACTTAAAACTACCAAACATAACATGCAGTGATTAGTTCATTGCATGCAATGCTATTAATTAACAAAAAGACATTAAGTTTTCTCGTTTTCCTCTCTGCCTTGATCGCGATGCACAACGTAAGATGATTTACACACCTAGACGGAGGAAGTAGTAGTATGACAACATAAAAAACGCCTCACTTCCACGACAACATACCTGTCGTCAGAAGGACCCAGAATTAAAGTTACTCCTATTTCAAAGTCGAGGGGACCAAAATAAACCCCAAAAATCACTTCACATTTCTAAACTTTTGTTTGGAAGGTAGCAGCAATCCCAGCGAAAATTCCGTAGGTTTCCATGCCGTTGGACACGCAGCAGCAGCCAATCAAGAATCAGAAGAAGATGGGGGAAAAGACCGGCCGAGCACCGGGCCGGAGAATGCGATGCGACCGATCAAAGGCGGACCGCGTCGCGATTTAGCGTTACAGCTCCATTTATTTACACAAGGGAACAGCTCGACCGCCTAGGAAACCAAGGCCACAAGGTACGTACAAAGACGGAGGGAGGGAGCGCACGGAAGGAGCGGAAGAAGAGTCCAAGAACCCCAATCCCAAGCTCCAACCGGAACGAGTCCTCATTCCCCTCCCCTCTGTCTGTCCCCCCTCGAACCCTCCGCCGGCCGCCCCGGGAGCAGCAGCAGCACCAGGCACCGCGCGGCTGCCTGGCCGCCGGAGGCCTTGACGGCGGCCGGAGGCGACGCCGTGAAGAGCCGATCGATTCTCCTCGTCCGGAGTCCTCACGCGCGCGGAGAAGGTGACGAGATTCGATTCCTTTCTGTCCTTCTTTTCTTTTCTTTGGGGGGTCGATCCGTATGGTTTGGTTGCTGGAATGGCACAGTGATTTGCTATACGGAGTGTCTCCTTCTCCTCCTCTGTGGCCGTTCCTGTTTGAATGGTACAGTTCGTGGGCAGTGGGATATGCTTCGTTATTTTGGGGGGCTCGGTAGTAGTACCAGTATTCGCTTTCTTTTCTTCCGAGCCTTGGATTTTAGCCCGCCTTCGTTTTGCTTGCGCCGCCTGAGATTCAACTGCAAATTTTGCCCATCGAGTTGCGATCGGAGCGCCGGTAATCACCAGAAGCTTCGAACGTTTGTTTCAGGAAAGGGACTTCTTTTTTGTGTTTTTGTCATTTTGAAACGGACGAGCGTTGCTTTTCCCACATTCTAGTAGTAGCACACAACTGAATTGAACACCAGTGCGACCAGATTATCCCCGTTGAATGGCGCCGTTCTGTCGAGATCACTCTGTCTAGTAACTACCAGACGATTCGTTTTCATTCACATCGCATTTACTACTATGGCTTGCAGTTTTTTGTACTCAACCGAGCCAGCACTGGTAACGTTCGGAATCTGTGGCGATGCAGTTAAATTCTCATTTTCATCTGAGACGAAGGGGAGGCGCCGAAAAATAAATCCGTTTCATTTGTTAGCGCTGCCATTTGTGCACAGGAACCAAAAAAGCACCGCAAATCAAAAACGAGAGATCGCTGCCGCATCTTTCTCCCTTTGATTGATGAGAGGAGCAGCGTAAAGACGCGTCTTTAATGGCCAGCCACGCGCCTACGCCCGAGCCCGTCCGGCCGTCGGCGTAGCGGTAGTGGTAGGCGTTAAAATAGAGCAGCCAGCGCGCGGCGGCAGCGCACGTCGCTGGACCCCCGCCCGCGCTTCTCCCTCCGGTGGCACGCAGACGCAGCAGCCAAAGTACTACTGCTACGGCGTAGCAGCTGTTTTTACGTGCCGTCCTCCTCTCCTCTCCTATTCGTATGGCCCTTCTTTTTTACTTTTGTCTCTTTAGCCTTTCTGCGCTGTTTCTAGCTGTTGCTTGCTTGCTTGCTTGCTTCCCCTCGGGATCTGCGCGCCATGCCGCTGCCGCTGCTGCTTTGTGGCCTCCGCCGCCGCCTGCCCGTGTGGGTTGGTCGCCTGCTTCCTCTGCCGGCGCGGCGGGATGCCCAACGTGGGTACGGTTTGGCAGCGCTGTGTTGGTGAGCTGTTGCCTTGTTGGTGAGCAGGACCCCGGTGCTCTGCCATTTTATTTTTAAGAGTGAATTGCACAGAACATCAACTTCAGAGGCACTTATAACACTTTACCTCACCTTTTGGAGAAGTTTTCACAAAACCACAACTTTTGGGCTAACTAGTAACACACGGCCCAAATCCACCCCACACAGCCCAAATCCTCTAACTAATGCCCAGTAACACAAACGCTGTACACGTGCGTGCGTGCGGTGTCCTCCCGAGCGAGAGCCAAGCCGCCGCCGGCTCGCTCGTCGCCGGTAGGTCGCCGCCCCCGTCGCCCCCGTCGCCCCAGCGCCCCTCCTCCCCCTTCTCCCCGACATCATCTCCTCCTCCGCTTCAACACCGCCTCATCTTCCCAGCGCCGTCGTCCTCCACACCCACCCAGTTCCTCGCGCCTCTTCTCCTTTCTTCCTTGAACTGGGGTAGCCGTTGCGCGGCGACTCACGGACACGCATCATGGAGTGGAGCTTCAACAATTCCGGCATTGAGTATGCACCCACTCTCCAGCTCCTCTTGGCTTTGATAAATTGGTTTGTTTTGGGGATTTTAGGGTTGGTTGTAACCAAATAGGTAGTGATTTTCAGTGATTGCTCATGAATGACGTGATTATGTTGGTAGATTTTACTAGTTTTCAGCAGGCGCCTAATTTGTTACAATATTGGTATTAGCTAATTGCATTTTAAATCAGATTCGAGCTATCTAGGGTTGGAATTGAAGCAAAAAATCATGTCTTTTTTGTTGCTTTTCTTTCTCTGATATACAAGTATGTTTCATTATGCAGTGTAGATGATGAACTTTGGGTGGTTAATGTGCTGCCAATTAATGGTCTAGGGGATAATGTGCAAAGGATAATTGGACTGTCTGATATCACTTTTCTCAAGTTAGTGAGCTTGGTGTGCTCTGTTGGCTATAACAAAAAGGATACCATCTATTATCAGTGCGGAGGATTAGTTGGCATGGAGCTATTGGACAGTAATAAGAAGGTGACAACAATGGTAAATCAGTACAAGAGCGTTAAGATGTTGAATCTGTCAGTTTTGAGGAGACCCGCACCAACCCGCGGCAAGAAAAGAACGAGGAAGCAAGCATTGTTGATAGAGCAGCCAACCAAAGAGGGCATTAACGAAGTCATAGTTGAGCAAGAAAATGTGTTAGAGGAAAAAGTTGAGGTGACAGAGGAAGAAGAAGAGATGGCAGTGGTAGAGGAAAAAGAAGAGATGGCAGTGGCTGAGAATTATGATGATGAAGACTTGGAAAATCTTGCTCGATTAAAGAGACAGAAAGAAGATCCTGCGGAGCACATGGAGGGCGACACCGATATTGAGGACCTTTATCCACTACTAGATGATACACCTGTTATTCCTATTGAAGATAGCACACTTGATTCTTGCAATCCATCAAAGAAGAGAGCAGAAGCATGGCAGAAGAAGAAACTGAGGAAGGATGCTATTCTCGGTTCACAAGCAAAGTTGCGAGATGTAACCAACACTCAAGCATGTGAACTTTCAGATCCAGGAAGTGAGGATATTGGAATGGATATAATATCAAGCGATGATGATGGCTTTGAACCTGCAATATCCGTTGCACCAAAATGCAAGAAGAGTAGAGCACAACCACTTCCAACTAGAGTGTGGTATGATGAGGGCAGGTTGCTTGGAGGTGAACAACTCTGTTTGCATATGTGTTTTGTGAACATGCATCAATACAGAAGAGCCTTGAAGAATTATCATATACTTCAAAGTAGAGACTATATGTATCTTAGAAATGATAGAGATCGGGTCAATGTTTGTTGTGTGACTGAACTTTGCCAATTCTATATGACAGCTTCAGCTATCAAGAGAGAAGAGACTGTTTGCATTAGGAAGATGGTGTTACCTCATACTTGTGGCATTACCTATGATACTTCTAGAGTGGACAGCACATGGTTGAGCAACAGGTATGAGGAGAACTTTAGAGGCGATCCAGATTGGAAGATAAGCGCGCTAATAGACACTACCAAGAGAAATCATGGTGTAGACATCACTCCTATGATGGCATATAGGGCAAGGAATAAAGCAGCGGATATTGTGTTAGGAAATCACAAACAACAGTATGTGAGGATCAGGGACTACTTGCAGACAGTGCTTGATACAAACCCAGGCAGCCGATGCATCGTGACCACGGTTCAGCAGCCACCACCTGCAATGAATCCTAAGTTTCATGGCTTATTCTTCTGTGTGAATGCATCTAAGGAGGGATTTTTGCATGGATGTAGGCCATTCATTGGTCTTGATGGATGCTTTGTTAAGCTGACTACAGGAGCACAAGTGTTGGCCGCCTCTGGAAGGGATGGCAACAACAACTTGTTCCCCATTGCATTTGGAGTTGTTGGCAAAGAAGACATTCCTAATTGGTGTTGGTTCCTTGAACAACTCAAGTATGCTCTTGGTGGCGACTCAGGGCCATTTGGAAGGTGGACTATCATGTCAGACAGACAAAAGGGCCTGCTGAATGCCATAGACAAAGTATTTCCTAATTGTGATCAGAGATATTGTCTTAGGCATATTTACGCAAATTTTCAAACTGCTGGTCACAAGGGTGGTGATCTTAAAAAACACATGGATAGTGCTGCATATGCTTACCAAAAGTCTGATTATGATGCTGCTATGAGTGACTTGAAGGCTGAGAGTGAAAGTGCATGGGAATGGTTGTCCAAAATTCCACCTAGGCATTGGGCAAGGCATGACATGGACACAAATTGCAAAACAGATTTAGTGGTGAACAACTTAAGTGAAGTATTCAACAAGTATATCCTAGAAACTAGAGACAAGCCCATTCAAACCATGATAGACAACATTAGGACAAAACTAATGGTCAGATACAACAGCAATAGAGAGGGGCTCGTTAATTCAAATTGGGAGATCACACGAAACTATGCAGAGAAGTTGGAACTTGAGAAGACCAGGGCAAAGCATTGTAGGCCAGTATGTGCAGGTCAAGGGCTGTGGCAAGTTACTTCTGGATTGAAAACATATGTTGTTAATGTCGATGCTAATACATGTGGATGTAGAAGGTGGGACATTAATGGTGTGCCATGCAAACATGCAGTGTCATGCATTTATAAGAAAAAAGAGCATCCTGAAGATTATATGAGTGCATTCTTCAAAAGGGCTATGTACCAGGTTGCCTACAACAATATTATATACCCTGTCCCTAGCAAAGATAGTTGGACAAAGACTGAAACACCCGATATTGACCCACCAATTTTCACTAGACATCCTGGAAGACCTAAGAAGAGCAGAAGGAAGGGAGTGCATGAGGTGCCTCAGCCGGGTTCTAGACATAGGATGACAACAACGACATGCTCGAACTGCCACAAACCTGGTCACAAGTATACCAGTTGTACCACACCACTGAGAGTAGACTTGGCGATAAGAAAAAACAAGCACAAGGTAATTCACATATTCATAAATGTAATTAGCATATGTTTCTGCTTGTTAACACAACTTTGAGTGTTTGTACTGGTTGCTCAGAGTAATAGAAGAATATTTGAAGAAGGACCAATCCATGATCAAGCTGAAGAAACACCACTTCATGGTCAAGCCGAAGCATCACCTGTTCATGTTCAAGCTGAAGCAGCACCAGTTCATGTTCATGCTCAAGCTGAAGCAGATACTTCAACTGGTGCAGCCAAAGGCAGAGGGGGAGGAAGAGCACAAGTAAATGGAAGCGGAAGAGGCCGTGGAAAAGGCAGAGGCAGAGGACAAGCTGAAGCTGCAATTCAAGATCCTTTTCATGCGCATGCGGTCTTCGAAGCACATGATCCTTTTCATGGGTTTGACATACAAGAAGTTGCTTCACAACCAGCTGCAGCTAATACTAGAGAGAAGCTACCAGTAATGAGGGGTTCAGGTTCAACAGGGGGCAGATTCATGGAGTACTTCACTGCCAGTGGCAACCACTGAAGAAAATCCTATGTCGAAGGCTTCTTTTGTGAATGAAAAGTTTACATCTTTATGAAAACTGACTTGTAAATGCCAGGTTTATGTAACTAAAAACTCAGACTTGAATGAATGCTTATGTTACATTACATATTTTGGGGATCTAGGCACAGTGACTTGTAAGTGTCAGGTTTAAGTAACTTAAGCACAAGTTGGAGTAGGGTTAGGAGTTGCTAGGTCAGAGGGAGGAGAGCCTGTGCGTCTGTGCTTGTGTTTTCCCCTTGCATCAGGCTTCCTGGCATGGTACGTACGCAGTTTCTTGATGGATGACCAGTTGATCTGCAATGCTGCTTGCTGATGAACTGCGTGATTCGTTTATTTTGAGTTGTCTTGTCCATCCAAGGCCTTGGCGCTTCTTGTTTCGTTGGATTATCATGTGGGAGTGGGGCATCTCTGTGCTCCTCCTCTGCTGGCTGCAGGGCCAGGACTGCTGCACGCCTTAATCTCACTTTCCCCACTTGCATATCAGTGCTTGCCATGAGCATTTCTTTGTACCTGAACAAGTGTAGATAGTATTATGATTGTTGCTGTTATACCATCGCTAGTTTCATGTAATCTAACTGGTTATCTAATTGTACACACATAAGTTTAATGTAATAAATAAAACCATGGGATGTTGGGCTAGAATAGAACTGATAAAGTTGGTCAGCCATCGCTGGATAATTACTTGACATATCGGGTACTCAATCGTTTCTTTTGCGTTTAGTTCATTTCCACTGTACTGTACTTCATGTTTTTTTCATGTTCTCGGCTGCTCTATTCCATGTCGGCAGCCTGACATTTGCGTTGTCAGTTGCAGATGACATTTTGATCACTACTCACCTTTCACACTGGTCGACAAGACCTCTGTGCCGATTGTTTTCTCAATCTAGAAGAAATTTAGTGCGATATGCCAAGATCCAACTCAGACAGGGATGATATCTTCTTTGATGCATTTGATGATATTAGTTCAGCAAGGGAGCCTTCATCATCAGATGATTGTAGTACGAGTGGCGAAGGATTGGCGCCAAGGGAATTTGAGTACGACATTTGGGCAAACGAGCCAATGAGTGTTAAAGAAAGGCGGCAAAGATTCCTGGAGGGAATGGGATTAGATGACTTAGGTTCCACTAAAGTGGATCTTCCTCAATGTCAGGCAGAGATAACAAGTGCTGACACTGGTGCTGACTTGCAGGAAAGGACTGTTATGAGCGACGTCTCTTCTTTGGGTTCATCTATACCTGAGAATGAATCAGCATTTGATGCCGCCTGCTGCATTAGGGATCTGGATAGTGGAAAGAGATATGTAGTTCATAATGGCGGGCATGACGGACTAACTAGCTTTCTCAAGGATGTTGCAACAGATAAGGTGTTGTCTCTTCTGGAGTTTGAAAGCTTAGTTGGTGTTTCTCGATCTGTTCAAAAGTTATTACGAAGAGCATATTGCCAGAGTCCTGCCCTGGCAACAGAGGCAAAAGAGGCTATTGGTGGAAAGAAAAAGGATATCAAAAGCTTGTGCAAAAACTTGATGAAGAAGAGGAGTTTCGGTGGAATGTGCAAGACTGATGTCCATGTAAAAAGCTGCACGACAAGTATACCATCCAGAACAAAAGTTCAGCACCGAAAGAAGAAGAATGCGGAATTCTCTGCTGTCTATATGGGTCAAGAAATCCGGGCTCACAACGGTTTAATTAGAGTAATGAAGTTTAGTCCGTCTGGCTGGTATTTAGCAAGTGGTGGTGAGGACTGTGTTGTGAGAATTTGGCAGATTACAGAAGTGGACGCACATTCTAAAATGTATGGGGGAGAGAACCACTCTCATGAACATGTAGAGAAAATTAAAATCCTAAAACCGAAGCTAGAAGAGGGGCAGGGCCGTGCACTTGCAGTTATGCCAAGCAAGGGTTTTCACATTACAGAGAGCCCATTGCATGAATTGCATGGCCATACAGGTGATGTCCTGGATATGACATGGTCGAATTCAGATGTAAGTTTCTCGTTTGGTTCTCTAGAGCTATCACATTACTTATACTCATACTCAACCTACATTTTGGCCTGAATGATTGTCTGTTAACATGTTTTCATGTATCATGAACATACTCTTAGATTATTATCTTTTGTTACATTTGCTTAATTGCTTACCTTCATTGGCTTGGTTTTGACTGCAGTGTCTGTTGACCTCATCAAAAGATAAGACAGTCAGATTGTGGAAAGTTGGCTCAGATGTTTGTCTTGGAGTATTCAGACACAAAGACTACGGTAAGCAGAAATATCATAAACCAACTGTTGTGTGCTTTTGATGGCCTAGTGCCTTGCCCATTGTTGATTTCTTACATTGTTCTACTGGTTTTGTTGTTTTAGTGGCAAAGAGTCTTATCGTATACTCCAAATTTTGAGCCATTGCAGTTTCAATATTTCCATGAATAAGAACTTAACTTTCCTTTGAAATTGCCAACAGTGACGTGTGTTCAGTTCAATCCTACTGACGAAAGATACTTCATCAGTGGTTCAATAGATGGTAAAGTTCGCATTTGGGATGTTCTACACAAGCGGGTCGTCAACTGGGCTGATACCAGGAATGTTATATCTGCTGTTAGTTACCAACCAGATGGAAAGGTTTGGATCTGATCAAAATGTTATTGCAGATTATTTTGCATTACCGAATACTAATTCATGCTCTCTGTAAATCAGAATTTTGTTGTTGGCACGACTGGAGGAGTTTGTCGCTTCTACGATCAATCAGGTACATAGAAGTCAACACTTACCATCCATGTGGTTTTTGTTACTTTGCATGTCTCTTAGTAATGATATATTATAGTACTCTCAGCTGAGCAGTTCGTTTCTGTAGGTGAAGACATCCAACTAGACAAAGAATTGTTTATGCAAGGGAAAAAGAAATCTGCTGCCAATCGGATCAAGAGTCTGCAGGTGTGATATCTGCCATGATATTCTCTACTGGTAGTATATTTGGAAGTAATTGTTATGCCGATAAACTAATTTGTGATTGGCACTTGGCAGTTATGTACAAGTGATTCCCCTAGATTCCTAGTTACATCAACAGATTCCAAGATTCGAGTTGCTGATGGTGCTGATATCGTCCAAAAGTTTAAAGGCACGTATATTTTTGCAGAAGTTTCCATCCTTCATTGGCTTAGAACGTTTCCGTTTTCACATGTTTACGTTTCATGATCTCAGTGATCCTAACACCATCCTTTGTGCTTTACGATGCAGGGCCTTGGAAGTCGAAGGCTCTTTCATCGCCATCACTAACATCAGATGGCAGATATCTTATATCCACTGGCATGGACTCCAATGTCTACATATGGAATTTTGACAACTCAAGCAGCGCCTCACAGAAAGGTGAAGCCAAATCGGTTCGATCGTGCGAAATGTTCTTCTCCAAGGACGTGACAACCGCGGTGCCATGGCCGGGGGTGCACCAAGACAGGCATGTCAAGCCGTCCCGCTTGCCCGAGAAATCTGCCAGCGCGTCGGCTTTACGCCGCCATGGAGGAGAAAGCCGTTCCCCTGGGACATGGTTCTTCGCGGACGGCATGAGGGGGTCTGTGACGTGGCCAGAGGAGAAGCTCACTTCGGCGAAGCCTGTCAATGGCCCCCGGCTGGCTGACTGTCTCTCGGCGATATCGGCTGCCTGGAACATGGTGATAGTGACGGCGAGCCACGGCGGCGTGATCCGGTCCTTCCACAACTACGGCTTGCCTGTGACGTTGTGAGGTTGTAAGCTTTGGTTATCACTAGTTTCTTCTACTGACGACCTTGAGTTGTTTTTTTGTTCTTCCTCCGGAAGTGTTGGGGGAGTGGTGGAAGAGAGGTTTGGTATAGCACCAAGAAAAGAGGGAATGTTGTACCACGGGGGTCCCTAGCTTCTGAAAAGGAGATTAATCAGTGGAGATGCTCGCTTTTGTCTGCAAGCTCTCTTTTTTTCTTTATGAAAAGGCCTCAAAATTGTTGCTTAGGTTTTTTGTTGCTAGTTCCTCTCTACGAGGTGACTAGCATATGTAACCCTGTTGAAGCTGTTTTCAAAGATGGTGGGCAAAAATCCTTGTGTGTATTTCACTCTTGGAAGACCAGACAGTGCAAGTCCTGATGTTTTGGCTGCATTTAAGTTCAGTTATTGTCAGTCAAGCTGGTGACTGGTGAGGTGAGGTCTCCCACCGGTTGCTTCCAGACTTGCAGTCATGATCATGTGCTTGTTGCGATTCTCCGAGCTGTGGCTATGCGCGTTCGGTACAGAAAGCGCTACTGGAATGTTCCAACTTGCCAACTTGGTGAGTTGGTGGCAGGAAAAGCTCCAACCCTAGTCACGCGGAGCCGCACGTTTCGGTCGGTTCGGCTCGCAGCCGTTGCCTGCCTCCGCCCCATTTTAAAGTTGCAACATTGCACGTTCCTGATGACGACGTTCACGAGATACATGTTTGCTGCTAGGCTCCACACTGACGTACAACACAGGGTGCCAACAGTGAGTGACGGGTCTACAGGCAGTGTATTTGTTTGTGGGCCTGTGCTGATGTTTTTTTTTTCTTCTATTAACCATGGTGCTACAAGGGGAGTGTCTGGTTCTCGTAGCAACTTTTGCCTGCATAGCATACAATTTTCAATTGGGCCTGACTGAGGAAAACACGTGAAAAAACATCCGCACCTAGTTTGGTTGGCTGCATACCTTCTAGCCTGCATGGAGCTTAACGAAATGTGGCCTGTTTGGTTGCCCGCTTGTTTAGACGAAACACACAAGGCATGGTGTTTGGTTTCATGCAACACCTGTTGTCTTGTAACCTCTTTGGTGAGGTGGTGAGGTTATCAGCACACATGGGCCTGTAGGACAACCCAAAGACACACACAAAATAGCATATTAACATAGTTTAAAACAATAGCAAGCAGTTTTAAACATAGTACCACACTTAAACATAGCAGTTTTGAAGCAAATCAGTATGATATAGTCGATACTAAACCAGTTGGAGCAACTGAGAGTTGTCCTAGACATTTACGCCGAAGGCGTTCTCGTGCCTCCCGCACTTTGTCACCACTTCAATGCCTTCGTCGTTGAAGAGGATGACCTTCAGCGTGTCGGGAGTCAGCAACTTGAAGGTCACCATGTACCCGATCTTGATCTGATGGACGACGGCGATGGTGGCCCAACCCTAATCGAGAGTGGTCCTGCCGTTCATCAACCTCACAGTGACCCTCCATGAGGAGCCAGTGTTTGTCTTCAGCTTGAACTTCGTCGGCACGGTCAAGAAGTGCTAGGTGAAGTCTAGGGGCATTGGTCCATTTAATCATGTTGACATGTATAATCAAACTGCGGTTGGGGGTTGATCTTACCCAGTAGTTTAAAATCTTAGGATGGACGTGACAACCGCGGTGCCATGGCCAGGATGTCGACTGACCGTGCCGACTCAAGTAGAATGTTAGTCCATTTAATCATGTTGACAACTCAAGTAGAATGTTAGTCCATTTAATCATGTTGTCATGTATAATCAAGACCCACTAATGGGTCCTAGATGCAGTCACAACATAACAACGTAAAATGTCGTACCAAGAGATTTAGAATCAAGGCATATGACTAATGATTTTTCCAATCCAAGCTCGTAGGAAATTTCCTCATGTCTAAGTCGAAGCGCAACTTTTTGTTTAGTGAAAAGTGCATTTTGCACTTACTAGAAAACTAGGTGAAATAAGAAATTGTATTTATTTTAGTAGTTGCACCATTTAGACCAACACATAAGAAAGCCCCGCCCGACATAGATACATACAGGTGTTTTTACCAATGAGAACACTTCCATCCTGCAAAAATCGAGTAAAGGATGCAGTTAATAACGACACAACTGATAGCAAAAAAGATGCAATGGACAAGAACGTAGTTGATAAATATGCAGTTGCTTCTCTATATATGATATGATCCGCATGTTGTGCGTATTCAGAAAAGAAAATGCAGCTGATGATGCAGTTAAGAGTGGTGTAATTGACAATGGTGTCTCAACTGCATTCTTTTTCAAATGTAAATCACATGCTTCAAGTGTATTTTCTGAGCTGCTGTTTTGCACTACATATATATCTGAACTGCGCTGATTTCTACTCCTAAAGGACAACTTGGTAGTCTCCATTTCGTCTGTTTTTTTCATCTCAACCTCCCACCTTCATCTGTTTTTTGTCCCTCCTCCCACCACCATCTACCACGCCGGCTTACCTCACAGGATACCCAAAAAACCAGGCGAAGAGGCCCCTCACTCGTAGCAAAAAATAATCAGGCAACAATGATCCGCTCGATCTATTTGCTACGGCCTAGGTCACGTCGCCGTTGCCGCCATTCTGCTCATATGCCGCCACCACCATTCCGCTTGCACGCTGCCGTCACCATCACCCCTCTCGCATGCCGCCGCCATCACCCATCGCAGCTGCTCGGGCATGGAGCTCGTGTGCTGCCATGGCCGCCATGGCATCCGTGGCCGTCAAGAAGGGACCCTAGGCCTCGGCCGTGTCCGCCTGCTCGAGACACGGGGTCACCACGTCCAATGCTGCCAGCACCTCATGGATATGCCTAGCGCCCTCCATGCGCCCGCCGATGATCGGATCGCCACACCATCCTCGGAGGACGATGCATCCGTGCCTCCCCACTGGCACCCCACTGTCGACGGCCTCTCCCCCCGATTTTGACGCCCTGCTAGCGGCCTCCCTACTCGCCACGGGCTCCTACATGCATGATGGTGCTGCCTCTCCATGCATTGAGGATGTCGTGGATGCGACGACCTAGAGACGAGGACTGCATTGCTGCGGCGCCGCTGCCGCCACTTCCTATAGACTCCCTGACTCACAGTGCAAGACATCCCAACTCGAGTCCATCCGGGTAAACGCCACCGTCGCCTTGGTAGGATCTGTCTTTTGCGGCTTGGATCCAGGCGAAAGAGGAGAGGAAGGAGAGAAGTATTGGTCTACGACTCGGGTCATGGGGATGGATGCATCTCTCGGTAATGGTGGATCCAAACTCAGTTCATCTTTTAGGCTTAATTTGTACTGTGTCATTTTGTTGAATACGTTGCTCCCTTATTTTATCTACAATCAAGATGCTTTTCCTCTGTGGGGTATGCATATCATCTTCCTTTCGTTTTCATTAGGCCTCCTTTGGTTCATAGGATAGAAATGTTGTAGGAATAGGAAAATCATAGGAAGTGAGATGACATGCATCTCAATTCCGATAGAGAAAAAGATGTCATTTTATGCATAGGATATGAATTTTTCCATTGAGTCTTAGCTAATGTTTTTTTCCTCCAAAATGTGAAGGATTGATTCCTATCCTACATAGGAATAGGAATCCATTCCTACAAACCAAAGGGCCTCAAAGGAAATTTTCCTCTGCAAATCCTATCCTATAGAAATCCTATGACATTCCTACAAACCAAAGGAGGCCTAGAACTTATCATATTTTGTTTGAGAGGCAGGTACAATGATGGAAAATATTTCTTTTCATCACAAGTATATTTTCATGGGATACAATGGCAATCAGGTTTGTGTTTCACGAACTTTCTTCATATCACTGCTTCTACTTTATGCAGATTGTACAGTGGCAATCAGGACTATTGTATTTTGTTGGTTCCTAAATGATCGTTTGGGGTGATATATTACATGTCAGCCGATGTACCATTGTACAGTTGGATAGCTAAATGAGTGTGGTACACACTATTGCAGGTTGCTGCTAACGCGACACTACGATCAGAGACCCTTCGATGAAACTGTGTGCGAGGCCATAATTGCAAACGGTGGTGTAAAAAACGTCAAAAAAGGTGCAAAATGTTTGCGATGGAGGATGCATCGAACACGGTTCAGATTTTAATTGCGTGTGCGATGCAGGGCATAAGGTTCAGCTAAATTAACTGTTTGCGATGAGGAGGAATAAAATAAACGGGCAGCCAGATGAAGGTGTGTGCGATGTACAACATACCGTTCACTCGGATGAACTGTTTGTGATTAGGCAACACAAAAGAAACGGCCAGCCAGATCAAAGGTGTGTGCGATATACGGCATGCGGTTCACTCGGATGAACGTTTGCGTTGAGACATGAGAGCGGAAACGGTTCAAATGAACAAGATGTGTGTGATACGAGGCAGACAGGTGTGTAATCGGAAACATGTGCGAAGACCGATAACAACACAGACGGTTACTACTAACAAGCCTTGTGTGTTGTGAGCAAACGATTGCTGGTATACAATTGTGAGTGATTGATGAAAACATCACCAACGGGTTACATTGTTTAGTCCGTGTGCGATGTGATTTTCTTTGTCCGCACAACATCTACGCTCTGTCTACAAAGCATCAACATATATACTTAAAAAGACAACATTGCATAACCAAATTAAGCATACAATTACACATGTGACTACACACATAACATTTCCACACACCAAAGCAAGCAATTACATGCATACTAAAGTAGGAGAAACGAGGATCTAATCATCTACTTATTGTTGTGACGACGCTTGCCATTGCTCTGCTTCCGGCTGGATCCCTGGCCGTTTTGGGGAAGGGAGCACTTCCTCATGTCAACGATCTGCCGGTACATGTCGTAGCTCGTGTACACCTCCTTGCCCGCGTACATGACGTGAGCTTTGTCGAGTTTCTCCATCCAGGCCGAGTGTCGGGCATGCTTGTCCTTGTTGCACGAATCCTTCATGTCTCTGTAGTAGGGGTCGATGATGGCCTCGACGAAGTGAACCAGTGAGTCCTTCTCATGCTCCTTAATCCCCCAAATCTTGTATTAGCCCTGGATGTCAACAAGATTCTGGCAGGCGATGCCCGAATTCTCGAGCGCCTTTACATCGTTGGTGATGTCCACCGTAGCGAACATGTAGTGGGGGCTGTTGACAAACCCGGCGAAACGCTTGCAAGGACTTGTGGCCAGGCAGTAGTGGTAGACGAGAACGTGGTGGTGCACGAACATCTGGGCGATGCGACCTTGGGATGACATCCGACACGAGCGCGGGTGTACTCGAGGTCGAACCCGACCACCTTGTACTTCTCTGCGGCAAGCAACAACTCCGTGATGTGGATGGAGTGCTCCACCCAGACCAGGTCGTTGGTGTACACCACTGAGAGGTCCATGAACCTTCCGTGGGTGTCCACCGCATCACGCATGGTGAACTACTGCTCGTCGTCGGCAGCCGCTCAGAGCGCCATTGAAGCCGCGCAGGATACCCTCTAAGAATTTCTCGTGTAGGGTGTGCTTCTTGCAATGGTGGGGCGCGATCGAAAAGTTTAAGAGACACAAGGGTTAAATGGCCGCTGTAATAAATGGGGGCCGGCCAGCCTGCAATCATCATGTCTTGTCATGATGTTCATAGCGGAGGATTCCAGCGCACGCTTGACAACACCGCCCCGCACGCGTGGGCTCAAAGAGGCACCAAATATATCGTCGGTGAGCCTATTCACACGCTACCACGCTGTTTACCATGCATGCTTCCCGCCCCACTTGTTTGGCCACACGCCGACTAGAAGAGGGACAAATCATGGGCGTTTATTGGCAAAAAGCTTTGTAAAAACGAAGTGTGTGGAATGACTTCGATCATAAGGTTACCCGTGGGTGATGAGGTCAAAGTTACACAGAAGGGTGATGATGGACACTCGAGTGCGATAAGTAATTATGTGCTCTATAGTGCACACGGTGGAAGAAACCAACTGTGTGCAATAATGTCGAAGATCGCAGTCGAGTTAGCTATACAGATCGTGTGCTGTGAGATCGACAAGGTAAACTGATTCAAGATGGTTAATGAAATCTAAGACCATTACATACTAAGGTCAAAATAGTGTTAGCAATATACAAGTCTCATACGATGCCATTTCAACAATTGTACCACAAAAGCTCGAAATGTTACAAGGTTCAAATTCCAGAGTTATATGGCTCAAATTCGAAGGCTACAAGGTTCAAACTGATATTAGAAATGAAATTCAGCTCATCAGCTACAAACGCTTGCGCTGATCCGCTGAACATGGATATCAGAGAGGTTCAAACTAATATCGCCCCTTCTAAGTCTGGTTTCGAAACCTCACAATTTTTGCAAAGGGGTCAGCCACTGAGAAGTCATGTATGAGGTTGACATGATGACTTCCGATTACTCTGTCATCTGAAGTTCCAAAATGAAATTCAGCATTTTGGAGTCTACTCCATTCTGCCGCAGGCGCCAGCGCTGATCAACAAACCAATCATTTTTGCGAAATAAATATAGGGGAAACCTCATTTCCTTCAACACCCTTGCTCTCAGAACAAAGAACCTAGCGAATATAATCTCCTGTAAGGTCCCTCGGTAGGAGTTCAAAGTAATTTCTGAGAGATGCAGATCTAGGCATTCGACATGATTGTTATATTGTATCACAATATCCACCACTGGGCCTAATCTTATCTGCAAAAGAATAAAACGTGTTAGTGCCTACATGCAATTTTGAACATTACTACATGCCTATTTGGTTTGCAGGATTTGTAAAATGCACTAGCATGCCATCTTCGATCTGACATGATTAACATGGGCATTTGATTACATTCTAGAAAAATGTAGCCTTCTCACAAGAGGTTGGAGTGGATGAAAAGTTCCCTAAGAAAAATTGAACTCCCTTATGGTTAACATTTAACAGGAAAGGAACATCACCTCGATATATAGCTTCTCCAGGCACAAAAAACATCTCAGGAAACTGACAGCTTGCTCCAGGTTGGGGCCGATAGATTCTAGTGCCAAGACCTTCACTGTGCGCAGTTTCGGGGTCAAGCTTGTCGGAATCAATTTCTGAATGACAGACGAACAAACATCTTCAAAATTAGAAATAATGTTAATTTGTAGAAGGAGAGGTAGAAGGAAGCTATTGTACCTGAACAGGTGTGGATCCAATAATAAGTTCAGAGTATTTGTGAGACGAGTAGCCCACCACTGTCAATTTCGGCACAGAAATGACATTGATTCTTGTTGGACCTTCTTGATCAACTACAAGTAATCTCTCAAGTGCAGGTGTGTCCTCAATGACCATACCATGGTACACATCTTGTGATGTCTTCCTGCCGCCCCAGCAACACACATAAATAGTCCGGAGAGTCATGGAGGTGATATGGAAGGTACTCAACCCATTGATTGCCTGAAGATGAAGGTACTCGAGTGCAGTACATCCAAGGAGCAGGCGCTCCATGTCACTGTTTGAGAGGCAGATGGCGAGGAGCTCGAGGTGCTTCAGTCGTGGTAGAGTAAGAGCGGGTGCGTCATTAAGGGGGGATGGCAGTTCCTGAACTTGGCAACACGCAACATGGGCGTGAGGTGGAGTGCGGACGTTGGCAGCGATCGCATATGCCCATCATCAAAAGTGAGCTCCTCGAGCTGATCTAGGGCGGGGGATCAGAACCAATCATCAAGCTTGGCTCGGTCCTTGCCGTTGGAATGGAACTTGCCCATTCTAAGGCCTTTGGTTGGGCCAAGGTGACTGCCGAGGATCTTGGAGAATGATGTCTACTACGCAACCTTTCTTCTTGTAGACGTTGTTGGGCCTCCAAGTGCAGAGGTGTAGGACAGTAGAAAATTTCCCTCCAGTGGATGACCTAAGGTTTATCAATCCGTGGGAGGTGTAGGTTGAAGATGGTCTCTCTCAAACAACCCTGCAACCAAATAACAAAGAGTCTCTTGTGTCCCCAACACACCCAATACAATGGTAAATTGAAGGAAATATGCCCTAGAGGCAATAATAAAGTTATTATTTATTTCCTTATATCATGATAAATGTTTATTATTCATGCTAGAATTGTATTAACTGGAAAAATAATACATGTGTGAATACATAGACAAACAGAATGTCACTAGTATGCCTCTACTTGACTAGCTCGTTAATCGAAGATGGTTATGTTTCCTAACCATAAACAAAAGAGTTGTTATTTGATTAACAGGATCACATCATTAGGTGAATGATCTGATTGACATGACCCATTCCATTAGCTTAGCACCCGATCGTTTAGTATGTTGCTATTGCTTTCTTCATGACTTATACATGTTCCTATGACTATGAGATTATGCAACTCCCGTTTGCTAGAGGAACACTTTGTGTGCTACCAAACGTCACAACGTAAATGGGTGATTATAAAGGTGCTCTACAGGTGTCTCCAAAGGTACATGTTGGGTTGGCGTATTTTGAGATTAGGATTTGTCACTTCGATTGTCGGAGAGGTATCTCTGGGCCCTCTCGGTAATGCACATCACATAAGCCTTGCAAGCATTGCAACTAATGAGTTAGTTGTGAGATGATGTATTACGGAACGAGTAAAGAGACTTGCCGGTAACGAGATTGAACTAGGTATTGAGATACCGATGATCGAATCTCGGGCAAGTAACATACCGATGACAAAGGGAACAAAGTATGTTGTTATGCGGTCTGACCGATAAAAGATCTTCGTAGAATATGTAGGAGCCAATATGAGCATCCAGGTTCCGCTATTGGTTATTGACCGGAGACGTGTCTCGGTCATGTCTACATTGTTCTCGAACCCGTAGGGTCCGCACGCTTAAGGTTTCGATGACAGTTATATTATGAGTTTATGCATTCTGATGTACCGAAGTTTGTTCAGAGTCCCGGATGTGATCACGTACATGACGAGGAGTCTCGAAATGGTCGAGACATAAAGATTGATATATTGGAAGCCTATATTTGGATATCGGAAGTGTTCCGGGTGAAATTGGGATTTTACCGGAGTACCGGGAGGTTACCGGAACCCCCCGGGAGGTATATGGGCCTTAGTGGGCTTTAGTGGAAGAGAGGAGAGGTGGCCAGGGCTGGGCCGCGCGCCCATCCCCCCTAGTCCGAATAGGACAAGGAGAGGGGGGCGGTGCCCCCCCCCTTCCTTCTCTCTCTCCTCTTTCCCCCTTCCCGAATCCTATTCCAACTAGGAAGGGGGGGGGAATCCTACTCCCAGTGGGAGTAGGACTCCTCCTGGCGCGCCCTCCTCCTGGCCGGCCGCACCCCCCCTTGATCCTTTATATACGGGGGCAGGGGGCACCCCTAGACACACAAGTTGATCCACGTGATCATATTCTTAGCCGTGTGCGGTGCCCCCTTCCACCATAATCCTCGATAATATTGTAGCGGTGCTTAGGCGAAGCCCTGCGACAGTAGTACATCAAGATCGTCACCACGCCGTCGTGCTGACGGAACTCTTCCCCGACACTTTGCTGGATCGGAGTCCGGGGATCGTCATCGAGCTGAACATGTGCTAAAACTCGGAGGTGCCGTAGTTTCGGTGCTTGATCGGTCGGGCCGTGAAGACGTACGACTACATCAACCGCGTTGTGCTAATGCTTCCGCTGTCGGTCTACAAGGGTACGTAGATCACACTCTCCCCTCTCGTTGCTATGCATCACCATGATCTTGCGTGTGCATAGGAAAATTTTGAAATTACTACGTTCCCCAACAGTGGTATCAGAGCCTAGGTTTTATGTGTTGATGTTATTTGCACGAGTAGAACACAAGTGAGTTGTGGGCGATATAAGTCATACTGCTTACCAGCATGTCATACTTTGGTTCGGCGGTATTGTTGGACGAAGCGGCCCGGACCGACATTACGCGTACGCTTACGCGAGACCGGTTCGCCCGACGTGCTTTGCACATAGGTGGCTTGCGGGTGACAGTTTCTCCAACTTTAGTTGAACCGAGTGTGGCTACGCCCGGTCCTTGCGAAGGTTAAAACAGCACCAACTTGACAAACTATCGTTGTGGTTTTAATGCGTAGGTAAGATTGGTTCTTGCTTAAGCCCGTAGCAGCCACATAAAACTTGCAACAACAAAGTAGAGGACGTCTAACTTGTTTTTGCAGGGCATGTTGTGATGTGATATGGTCAAGACATGATACTAAATTTTATTGTATGAGATGATCATGTTTTGTAACCGAGTTATCGGCAACTGGCAGGAGCCATATGGTTGTCGCTTTATTGTATGCAATCGCTCTGTAATGCTTTACTTTATCACTAAGCGGTAGCGATAGTCGTGGAAGCATAAGATTGGCGAGACGACAATGATGCTACGATGGAGATCAAGGTGTCGCGCCGGTGACGATGGTGATCATGACAGTGGTTCAAAGATGGAGATGATGGTGGTGGCCATATCATATCACTTATATTGATTGCATGTGATGTTTATCTTTTATGCATCTTATCTTGCTTTGATTGACGGTAGCATTATAAGATGATCTCTCACTAATTATCAAGAAGTGTTCTCCCTAAGTATGCACCGTTGCGAAAGTTCTTCGTGCTGAGACACCACGTGATGATCGGGTGTGATAGGCTCTACGTTCAAATACAACGGGTGCAAAACAGTTGCACACGCAGAATACTCAGGTTATACTTGACGAGCCAAGCATATACAGATATGGCCTCGGAACACGGAGACCGAAAGATCGAGCGTGAATCATATAGCAAATATGATCAACATAGCGATGTTCACCAATGAAACTACTCCATCTCACGTGATGATCGGACATGGTTTAGTTGATCTGGATCACGTAATCACTTAGAGGATTAGAGGGATGTCTATCTAAGTGGGAGTTCTTAAGTAATATGATTAATTGAACTTAAATTTATCATGAACTTAGTCCTGGTAGTATTTTGCAAATTATGTTGTAGATCAATAGCTCGCGTTGTTGCTTCCCTGTGTGTATTTTGATATGTTCCTAGAGAAAATTGTGTTGAAAGATGTTAGTAGCAATGATGCGGATTGGATCCGTGATCTGAGGTTTATCCTCATTGCTGCACAGAAGAATTATGTCCTTGATGCACCGCTAGGTGACGGACCTATTGCAGGAGCAGATGCAGACGTTATGAACGTTTGGCTAGCTCAATATGATGACTACTTGATAGTTTAGTGCACCATGCTTAATGGATTAGAATCGGGACATCAAAGACATTTTGAATGTCATGGAGCATATGAGATGTTCCAGGAGTTGAAGTTAATATTTCAAGCAAATACCCGAGTTGAGAGATATGAAGTCTCCAACAAGTTCTATAGCTAAAAGATGGAGGAGAATTGCTCAACTAGTGAGCATGTGCTCAGATTGTCCGAGTACTACAATCGCTTGAATCAAGTGGGAGTTAATCTTCCAGATAAGATAGTGATTGACAGAATTCTCTAGTCACCATCGCCAAGTTAGTAGAACTCCGTGATGAACTATGATATGCAAGGGATAACGGAAACGATTCCCAAGCTCTTCGTAATGCGGAAATTGACGAAGGTAGAAATCGAGAAAAACATCAAGTGTTGATGGTAGACAAGACCACTAGTTTCAAGAAAAGGGCAGAGGGAAGAAGGGGAACTTCAAGAAGAACAGCAAGCAAGTTGCTGCTCAAGTGAAGAAGCCCAAGTCTGGTCCTAAGCCTGAGACTAAGTGTTTCTACTGCAAAGGGACTGGTCACTGGAAGCGGAACTACCCCAAGTGATTGGCAGATAAGAAGGATGGCAAAGTGAACATAAGTATATTTGATATACATGTTATTGATGTGTACTTTACTAGTGTTTATAGCAATCCCTCAGTATTTGATACTAGTTCAGTTGCTAAGATTAGTAACTCGAAACGGGAGTTGCAGAATAAATAGAGACTAGTTAAGGGTGAAGTGACGATGTGTGTTGGAAGTGGTTCCAAGATTGATATGATCATCATCGCATACTCCCTATACTTTCGGGATTAGTGTTGAACCTAAATAAGTGTTATTTGGTGTTTGCGTTGAGCATGAATATGATTTGATCATGTTTATTGTAATATGGTTATTCATTTAAGTAAGAGAATAAATTGTTGTTCTGTTTACATGAATAAAACCTTATATGGTTACACACCCAATGAAAATAGTTCGTTGGATCTCGATCGTAGTGTTACACATAATCATAATATTGAAACCAAAAGATGCAAAGTTAACAATGATAGTGCAACTTATTTGTGGCACTGCCGTTTAGGTCATATTGGTGTAAAGCGCATGAAGAAACTCCATGCTAATGGGTTTTTGGAATCACTTGATTATGAATCAGTTGATGCTTGCGAACCATGCCTCATGGGCAAGATGACTAAAATGCCATTCTCCGGAACTATGGAGCGAGCAACTGACTTATTGGAAATAATACATACTGATGTATGAGATCCGATGAGTGTTAAGGCTCGTGGCGGGTATCATTATTTTCTGACCTTCACAGATGATTTGAGCAGATATGGGTATATCTACTTAATGAAACACAAGTCTGAAATATTTGAAAAGTTCAAAGAATTTCAGAGTGAAGTGGAGAATCATCATAACAAGAAAATAAAAGTTTCTACGATATGATCGCAAAGGTAAAATATTTGAGTTACGAGTCTGGCCTTCAGTTAAAACAATGTGAAATAGTTTCACTACTCACGCCACCTGGAACACCACAGCATAATGGTGTGTCCGAACATCATAACCGTACTTTATTAGATATGGTGCGATCTATGATGTCTCTTACCGACCTACGACTATCGTTTTGGGGTTATGCTTAAAGACAGCTGCATTCACGTTTAAAAGGGCACCATCTAAGTCCGTTGAGACGACACAATCTGAACTGTGGTTTGGCAAGAAACCAAAGTTGTCGTTTCTTAAAGTTTGGGATTGTGATGCTTATATGAAAAAGTTTCATCCTGATAAGCTCAAACCCAAATCGGAGAAATATGTCTTCATAGGATACCCAAAGGAGACTATTGGGTACACCTTCTATCACAGATCCGAAGGCAAGACATTCGTTGCTAAGAATGGATCCTTTCTAGAGAAGGAGTTTCTCTTGAAAGAAGTGAGTGGGAGGAAAGTAGAACTTGATAAGGTAATTGTACCTTCTCCCTTATTGAAAAGTAGTTCATCATAAGAAATCTGTTCCTGTGACTACTACACCAATTAGTTAGGAAGACTAATGATGATGATCATGTAACTTCAGATCAAGTTAATACCGAATCTCGTAGGTAAACCAGAGTGAGATCCGCACCAAAGTGGTACGGTAATCCTGTTCTGAAAGTCATGTTACTAGACCATGACGAACTTGCGAACTATGAGGAAGCGATAATGAGCCTAGATTCCGCGAAATGGCTTGAGGCCATGAAATCTGAGATGAGATCCATGTATGAGAACAAAGTATGGACTTTGATTGACTTGCCCAATGATCGGCGAGCCATTGAGATTAAATGGATCTTCAAGAGGAAGACGGACGCTGATAGTAGTGTTACTATCTACAAAGCTAGAATTGTCGCAAAAAGGTTTTCGAGAAGTTCAAGGTGTTGACTATGATGAGAGTTTCTCACTCGTATCTATGCTTAAGTCTGTCCGAATCATGTTAGCAATTGCCGCATTTTATGAAATCCAGCAAATGGATGTCAAAACTGCATTCCTGAATGGATTTCTGGAAGAAGAGTTGTATATGATGCAGCCGGAAGGTTTTGTCGATCCAAAAGGAGCTAACAAAGTGTGCAAGCTCCAGCGATCCATTTATGGACTGGTGCAAGCCTCTCGGAGTTGGAATAAACGCTTTGATAGTATGATCAAAGCATATAGTTTTATACAGACTTGCGGTGAAGCCTGTATTTACAAGAAAGTGAGTGGGAGCACTACAGCATTTCTGATAAGTATATGTGAATGACATATTGTTGATCGGAAATAATGTAGAATTATTCTGCAAAGCATAAAGGAGTGTATTTAAAGAAGTTTTTCAAAGAAAGACCTCGGTGAAGCTGCTTACATATTAAGCATCAAAATCTATAGAGATAGATCAAGACGCTTGATAAGTTTTTTTCAATGAGTACATACCTTGATAATATTTTGAAGTAGTTCAAAAATGGAGCAGTAAAAAAAAGAGTTCTTGGCTATGTTACAAGGTATGAAATTGAGTAAGACTCAAAGCCCGGCCACGGCAGAAGATAGAAAGAGAATGAAAGTCATTCCCTATGCCTCAGCCATAGGTTCTATAAAGTATGCCATGATGTGTACCAGATCTATTGTATACCCTACATTGTGTTAAGCAAGGGAGTACAATAGTGATCTAAGAGTAGATCACTGGACATTGGTCAAAATTATCCTTAGTGGAATAAGGAAATATTTCTCGATTATGGAGGTGACAAAAGGTTCGTCGTAAAAAGTTACGTCGATTCAAGTTTTGACACAGATCTTGATGACTCTAAGTCTCGATCTAGATACATATTGAAAGTGGGAGCAATTAGCTAGAGTAGCTCCATGCAGAGCATTGTAGACATAGAATTCGCAAAATACTTACGGATCTGTATGTGACAGACCCGTTGACTAAAATTATCTCACAAGAAAAACATGATCACACCTTAGTACTCTTTGGGTGTTAATCACATAAATGATGTGAACTAGATTATTGACTCTAGTAAACCCTTTGGGTATAGGTCACATGACGATGTGAACTATGGGTGTTAATCACATGGTGATGTGAACTCTTAGTGTTGAATCACATGGCGATGTGAACTAGATTATTGACTCTAGTGCAAGTGGGAGACTGAAGGAAATATGCCCTAGAGGCAATAATAAAGTTATTATTTATTTCCTTATATCATGATAAATGTTTATTATTCATGCTAGAATTGTATTAACCGGAAACATAATACATGTGTGAATACATAGAAAAATAGAGTGTCACTAGTATGCCTCTACTTGACTAGCTCGTTAATTGAAGATGGTTATGTTTCCTAACCATAAACAAAAGAGTTGTTATTTGATTAACGGGATCACATCATTAGGTGAATGATCTGATTGACATGACCCATTCCATTAGCTTAGCACCCGATCATTTAGTATGTTGCTATTGCTTTCTTCATGACTTATACATGTTCCTATGACTATGAGATTATGCAACTCCCGTTTGCCGGAGGAACACTTTGTGTGCTACCAAACGTCACAACGTAAATGGGTGATTATAAAGGTGCTCTACAGGTGTCTCCAAAGGTACACGTTGGGTTGGCATATTTCGAGATTAGGATTTGTCACTCCGATTGTCGGAGAGGTATCTCTGGGCCCTCTCGGTAATGCACATCACATAAGCCTTGCAAGCATTGCAACTAATGAGTTAGTTGTGAGATGATGTATTACGGAACGAGTAAAGAGACTTGCCGGTAACGAGATTGAACTAGGTATTGAGATACCGATGATCGAATCTCGGGCAAGTAACATACCGATGACAAAGGGAACAAAGTATGTTGTTATGCGGTCTGACCGATAAAAGATCTTCGTAGAATATGTAGGAGCCAATATGAGCATCCAGGTTCCGCTATTGGTTATTGACCGGAGACGTGTCTCGGTCATGTCTACATTGTTCTCGAACCGTAGGGTCCGCACGCTTAAGGTTTCGATGACAGTTATATTATGAGTTTATGCATTTTGATGTACCGAAGTTTTTTTGGAGTCCCGAATGTGAACACGGACATGACGAGGAGTCTCGAAATGGTCGAGACATAAAGATTGATATATTGGAAGCCTATATTTGGATATCGGAAGTGTTCCGGGTGAAATCGGGATTTTACCGGAGTACCGGGAGGTTACCGGAACCCCCCGGGAGGTATATGGGCCTTAGTGGGCTTTAGTGGAAGAGAGGAGAGGTGGCCAGGGCTGGGCGTGCGCCCCTCCCCCCTAGTCCGAATAGGACAAGGAGAGGGGGGCGGCGCCCCCCTTCCTTCTCTCTCTCCTCTTTCCCCCTTCCCGAATCCTATTCCAACTAGGAAAGGGGGGAATCCTACTCCCAGTGGGAGTAGGACTCCTCCTGGCACGCCCTCCTCCTGGCCGGCCGCACCCCCCCTTGATCCTTTATATACGGGGGCAGGGGGCACCCCTAGACACACAAGTTGATCCACGTGATCATATTCTTAGCCGTGTGCGGTGCCCCCTTCCACCATAATCCTCGATAATATTGTAGCGGTGCTTAGGCGAAGCCCTGCGACGGTAGTACATCAAGATCGTCACCACGCCGTCGTGCTGACGGAACTCTTCCCCGACACTTTGCTGGATCGGAGTCCGGGGATCGTCATCGAGCTGAACGTGTGCTAAAACTCGGAGGTGCCGTAGTTTCGGTGCTTGATCGGTCGGGCTGTGAAGACGTACGACTACATCAACCGCGTTGTGCTAACGCTTCCGCTGTCGGTCTACAAGGGTACGTAGATCACACTCTCCCCTCTCGTTGCTATGCATCACCATGATCTTGCGTGTGCGTAGGAAAATTTTGAAATTACTACGTTCCCCAACATAAATTGTTTAGGTGCACTAGTTCGGCGTAGAGATGGTGATACAAGTGCAATATGTATGATAGATATGAGTATTTGTAATCTGAAAATATAAAACAGCAAGGTAACTAATGATAAAAGTGAGCGAAAACGGTATTGCAATGCTAGGTAACAAGGCCTAGGTTTCATACTTTCACTAGTGCAAGTTCTCTCAACAATAATAACATAATTGGATCATATAACTATCCCTCAACATGAAGAGTCACTCCAAAGTCACTAATAGCGGAGAACAAACGAAGAGATTATTGTAGGGTACGAAACCACCTCAAAGTTATTCTTTCGGATCGATCTATTCAAGAGTTTGTACTAGAATAACACCTTAAGACAGATATCAACGAAAACCCGAATGTCACCTAGATACTCAAATGTCACCTCAAGTATCCGTGGGTATGATTATACGATATGCATCAAACAATCTCAGATTCATCTATTCAACCAACACGAAGTACTTCAAAGAGTGCCCCAAAGTTTCTACCAGAGAGTCAAGATGAAAACGTGTGCCAACCCCTATGCATAAGTTCACGAGGTCACGGAACTCGCAAGTTGATCACCAAAACATACATCAAGTGGATCACGTGATATCCCATTGTCACCACAGATAAGCACATGCAAGACATACATCAAGTGTTCTCAAATCCTTAAAGAATCAATCTGATAAGATAACTTCAAAAGGAAAACTCAATTCATCACAAGAGAGTAGAGGGGGAGAAACATCATAAGATCCAACTATAATAGCAAAGCTTGCGATACATCAAGATCGTACCACCTCAAGAACACGAGAGAGAGAGAGAGAGAGAGAGAGATCAAACACCTAGCTACTGGTACATACCCTCAGCCCTGAGGGTGGACTACTCCCTCCTCGTCATGGAGAGCGCCGGGATGATGAAGATGGCCACCGGAGAGGGATTCCCCCCTCCGGCAGGATGCCGGAACGGGTCTAGATTGGTTTTCGTTGGCTACGGAGGCTTCTGGCGACGGAACTCCCGATCTATTCTGCTCCCCGATGTTTTTGGGTATATGGATATATATAGGCGAAATAACTCGGTCAGGGGAGCCACGAGGGGCCCACGAGGGTGGGGGGCGCGCCTCCCTGCCTCGTGGCTTCCTCCAAGCTTCCCTGCCGTCTACTCCAAGTCTCCCGGAGTGCTTCTGTTCCAAAAATAACTCTCCCGAAGGTTTCATTCCGTTTGGACTCCGTTTGATATTCCTTTTCTTCCAAACACTGAAATAGGCAAGAAAACATCAATTTGGGCTGGGCCTCTGGTTAATAGGTTTGTCCCAAAAATAATATAGAAGTGTATAATAAAGCCCATAAACATCCAAAACGGGTAATATAATAGTATGGAACAATCAAAATAACATGTCTTCTTCTTTATCAATGTATTCTTCTTTATTGTGGCAAAAATATTCAGATCCATAAGATTCAAGACAAAAGTTTAATATTGACATAAAAATAATAATACTTCAAGCATACTAACAAAGTAATTATGTCTTCTCAAAATAACATGTCCAAAGAAAGCTATCCCTACAAAATCATATAGTCTGGCTATGCTCTATCTTCATCACACAAAATATTTAAATCATGCACAACCCCGATGACAAGCCAAGCAATTGTTTCATACTTTTGATGTTCTCAAACTTTTCAACTTTCATGCAATACATGAGCGTGAGCCATGGACATAGCACTATAGGTGGAATAGAATGGTGGTTGTGGAGAACACAAAAAGGAGAAGATAGTCTCACATCAACTAGGCGTATCAACATGCTATGGAGATGCCCATCAATAGATATCAATGTGAGTGAGTAGGGATTGCCATGCAATGGATGCACTAGAGCTATAAGTGTATGAAAGCTCAAAAAGAAACTAAGTGGGTGTGCATCCAACTCGCTTGCTCACGAAGACCTAGGGCATTCTGAGGAAGCCCATCATTGGAATATACAAGCCAAGTTATATAATGCAAGATTCCCACTAGTATATGGAAGTGACAACATAGGAGACTCTCAATCATGAAGATCATGGTGCTACTTTGAAGCACAAGTGTGGTAAAAGGATAGTAGCATTGCCCCTTCTCTCTTTTTCTCTCATTTTTTCTTTGTTTTTTTGGGCCTTCTCTTTTTTTATGGCCTCTTTTTTTCGTCTGGAGTCTCATTTTTACTTGTGGGGGAATCATAGTCTCCATCATCCTTTCCTCACTAGGACAATACTCTAATAATGATGATCATCACACTTTTATTTACTTACAACTCGATACTTAGAACAAAATATGGCTCTATGTGAATGCCTCCGGCGGTGTACCGGGATGTGCAATGAATCAAGAGTGACATGTATGAAAGGATTATGAATGGTGGCTTTTCCACAAATACGATGTCAACTACATGATCATGCAAAGCAATATGACAATGATGAAGCGTGTCATAATAAACGGAATGCTGGAAAGTTGCATGGCAATATATCTCGGAATGGCTATGAAAATGTCATAATAGGTAGGTATGGTGGCTGTTTTGAGGAAGGTAAATGGTGGGTTTATGGTACCGGCGAGAGTTGCGCGGTACTAGAGAGGCTAGCAATGGTGGAAGGGTGAGAGTGCGTATAATCCATGGACTCAACATTAGTCATAAAGAACTCACATACTTATTGCAAAAATCTATTAGTTATTGAAACAAAGTACTACATGCATGATCCTAGGGGGATAGATTGGTAGGAAAAGACCATCGCTTGTCCCCGACCGCCACTCATAAGGAAGACAATCAGTAAATAAATCATGCTCCGACTTCATCACATAACGGTTCACCATACGTGCATGCTACGGGAATCACAAACTTTAACACAAGTATTTCTCAAATTCACAACTACTAAACTAGCATAACTCTAATATCACCATCTTCATATCTCAAAACAATTATCAAGTATCAAACTTCTCATAGTATTCAATGCACTTTATATGAAAGTTTTTATTATACCCATCTTGGATGCCCATCATATTAGGACTAGTTTCATAACCAAAGCAAATTACCATGATGTTATAAAGACTCTCATAATAATATAGGTGAAGCACGAGAGTTCATCTATTTCTTCAAAATAAAACCACCGACGTGCTCTAAAACGATATACGTGAAGCACTAGAGCAAATGACAAACTACTCCAAAAGCTATAAGTGAAGATCAATGAGTAGTCGAATAATTATGTAACTATATGAAGACTCTCTAACATTTAATAATTTTAGATCTTGGTATTTTATTCAAATAGTAAGCAAAACAAAATAAAATAAAATGACGCTCCAAGCAAAACACATATCATGTGGTGAATAAAAATATAGCTCCAAGTAAAGTTACCGATGAACAAAGACGAGAGAGGGGATGCCATCCGGGGCATCCCCAAGCTTAGGCTCTTGGTTGTCTTTGAATATTACCTTGGGGTTCCTTGGGAATCCCCAAGCTTAGGCTCTTTCCACTCCTTATTCCATAGTCCATCGAATCTTTACCCAAAACTTGAAAACTTCACAACACAAAACTCAACCGAAAACTCGTAACCTCCGTTAGTATAAGAAAATAAATCACCACTTAGGTACTGCTGTGAACTCATTATAAATTCATATTGGTGTAATATATACTGTATTCCAACTTCTATATGGTTCATACCCTCCGATACTACTCATAGATTCATCGAAATAAGCAAACAACACATAGAAAACAGAATCTGTCAAAAACAGAACAATCTATAGTAATCTGTATCAAACATATACTTCTGGAACTCATAAAATTCTGAAATAAATTGTTGTACATGAGGAATTTGTCTATTAATCATCTTCAAAATAATCAACCTAATCGCACTCTCCAGTACACAATGGCAGGAAATCTCGTGAGCGCTAAAGTTTCTGTTTTTTACAGAAAGATCGCAAAGACTTCACCCAAGTCTTCCCAAAGGTTCTACTTGGCACAAGCACTAATTAAAACATAAAAACACATATAAACAGAGGCTAGATGAATTATTTATTACTAAACAGGAACAAAAATCAAGGAACAAAAATGAAGTTGGGTTTCCTCCCACAAGCGCTATCGTTTAACGCCCCTAGCTAGGCATGATGATTTCAATGATGCTCACATAAAAGATAAGAATTGAAATATAAACAGAGCATCATGAAGAATATGACTAGCACATTTAAGTCTAACCCACTTCCTATGCATAGGGATTTTGTGAGCAAACAACTTGTGGGAACAAGAATCAACTTGCATAGGAAGGTAAAACAAGGATAACTTTAAAACTTTAAGCACATAGATAGGAAACTTGATATTATTGCAATTCCTATAAGCATATATTCCTCCCTCATAATAAATTTCAGTAGCATCATGAATGAATTCAACAATATAACCATCACATAAAGCATTCTTTTCATGATCTACAAGCATAGAATTTTTATTACTCTCCACATAAGCACGATTCTTCTCATTCGAAATAGTGGGAGTATCATAAGAAACTCGAATACTATAAATTGCTTCCACATTAAAAGGGTAATTTTAAGAAAAAGGGTAATCATAATCATGACAAGTTTTAATATAATCATCACTACTTTTTATAGCATACGTATCGTCACAATAATTATCATAAGTAGCAACTTTGTTCTCATCATAATCGATTGAAACCTCTTCCAAGATAGTGGAATCATTACTAAATAAAGTCATGACCTCTCCAAATCCACTTTCATAATTTTCACAATAAGATTCAACATCCTCCATAATAGTGGGATCATTACTTCCTAAAGTCGACACTCTTCCAAACCCACTTACATCAATATAATCATCATAAATAGGAGGCATGCTATCATCATAATAAATTTGCATATCAAAACCTGGGAGGTTAAAAATATTATCTTCATGAAACATAGCATCCCCAAGCTTGGGACAAACATTAATTGCATCAAATACATTCTCAAACATAGCATCCCCAAGCTTGGGCCTTTTCATATCATAAGCATAATCACTCTCATCATTAATAGTATGGATAGCACCAATAGTATAGCAATTATGATCATCACAATGAGTAATAGGGGCAACATCATTTGGGAGGGATACCTTTTCACCTTTACTTCTCCGTCTTTTCTTTTTCTTCTTCACATTATGTGTGGGTTCAATCCTCTTTTTGGAGCTCCTTATTGATGAGATTGGTTGAATAGAAGGCTCCTCCTCGTTACCTGATTCATCATAAGAAATAATAGGAGGATATTGGGAAGCCTCATCCCTTTCATTAGTATTCTCTTCATCCTCTATTTGTTTTCTTTTCTTTATGTAATTGGAAATATAAGGATTTTCAATGCAATTCACCGCACGATACATAAAAATTTCTTCTAGATTGATATCGAGGAATTTCTCAAGGTTATATTCTAGAATATGCTTAGTTATATGTTTCATTTCTTCATAACCCAAAAGCAAACTAAGTTCATTATGATGTGCAAGGGAAATCAAATCATCACAATTTTTGGACACGATACGATCATGAAACAATTTGCATTGGAGATTTAAATGACCATGTTCATTGCAAAGTTCACAAGTATGGCGAAGAAATTTTAAATTTTCAGCACAAACATCTAGCCTCTCTTGCAACCATTTGGTTTCTAAATACTTATGCCTCTTGCAAAATCTATCTTCCCTATTTGGTGTGTAGTTGCAAACTCTATGCACTCCACAAAAGTTCACATGCTTATAAGAGACATTTTCATCATGACTAGTGGAATCATCATTAGTACTATGGATATTCAAGGAGTTCATACTAACAACATTGCAATCATGCTCATCATTCAAAGATTTAGTGCCAAACATTTTAGATACTTATTCTTCTAGCACTTAAGCACAATTTTCCTTTCCATCATTCTCATGAAAGATATTAAAAAGATGAAGCGTATGAGGCAAACTCAATTCCATTTTTTTCTTTTATAAAATAAACTAGTGATAAAACAAGAAACAAAAAGATTCGATTGCAAGATCTAAAGATATACCTTCAAGCACTCACCTCCCTGGCAATGGCGCCAGAAAAGAGCTTGATGTCTACTACGCAACCTTCTTCTTGTAGACGTTGTTGGGCCTCCAAGTGCAGAGGTTTGTAGGACAGTAGCAAATTTCGCTCAAGTAGATGACCTAAGGTTTATCAATCCGTGGGAGGCGTAGGTTGAAGATGGTCTCTCTCAAACAACACTGCAACCAAATAACAGAGTCTCTTGTGTCCCCAACACACCCAATACAATGGTAAATTGTATAGGTGCACTAGTTCGGCGAAGAGATGGTGATACAAGTGCAATATGGATGATAGATATGAGTATTTGTAATCTGAAAATATAAAAACAGCAAGGTAACTAATGATAAAAGGGAGCGAAAATAGTATTGCAATGCTAGGAAACAAGGCCTAGGGTTCATACTTTCACTAGTGCAAGTTCTCTCAACAATAATAACATAATTGGATCATATAAATATCCCTCAACATGCAACAAAGAGTCACTCCAAAGTCACTAATAGCGGAGAACAAACGAAGAGATTATTGCAGGGTACAAAACCACCTCAAAGTTATTCTTTCGGATCGATCTATTCAAGTGTTCGTACTAGAATAACACCTTAAGACACATATCAACCAAAACCCTAATCTCACCTAGATACTCCAATGTCACCTCAAGTATCCGTGGGTATGATTATACGATATGCATCAAAGAATCTCAGATTCATCTATTTAACCAACACAAAGTACTTCAAAGAGTGCCCCAAAGTTTCTACCGGAGAGTCAAGACGAAAATGTGTGCCAACCCCTATGCATAAGTTCACGAGGTCACGGAACTCGCAAGTTGATCACCAAAACATACATCAAGTGGATCACATGACGTCCCATTGTCACCACAGATAAGCACATGCAAGACATACATCAAGTGTTCTCAAATCCTTAAAGACTCAATCTGATAAGATAACTTGAAAGGGAAAACTCAATTCATCACAAGAGAGTAGAGGGGGAGAAACATCATAAGATCCAACTATAATAGCAAAGCTCGCGATACATCAAGATCATACCACCTCAAGAACACGAGAGAGAGAGAGAGATCAAACACCTAGCTACTGGTACATACCCTCAGCCCCGAGGGTGGACTACTCCCTCCTCGTCATGGAGAGCGCCATGATGATGAAGATGGCCACTGGAGAGGGATTCCCCCCTTCGACAGGGTGCCGGAACGGGTCTAGATTGGTTTTCGGTGGCTACGGAGGCTTCTGGCAGCGGAACTCCCGATCTATTCTGCTCCCTGATGTTTTTTGGGTATATGGATATATATAGGCGAAAGAAGTCAGTCAGGGGAGCCACGAGGGGCCCACGAGGGTGGGGGGCGTGCCTCGGGGGGTAGGGCACGCCTCCCTGCCTCGTGGCTTCCTTGAAGCTTCCCTGATGTCTACTCCAAGTCTCCTGGATTGCTTCCGTTCCAAAAATAACTCTCCCGAAGGTTTCATTCCGTTTGGATTCCGTTTGATATTCATTTTCTTCGAAACACTGAAATAGGCAAGAAAACAACAATTTGGGCTGGGCCTCCGGTTAATAGGTTAGTCCCAAAAATAATATAAAAGTGTATAATAAAGCCCATAAACATCCAAAACGGGTAATATAATAGCATGGAACAATCAAAAATTATAGATACGTTGGAGACGTATCAGAGAACGCATCCAAGCTTTTGCGATAGCCATGGCAGAGCTCGTGGGTGTCGATGAGGTCGAGAGGGCTGGAGTTCCATAGGGGGCGCCACCGCCGGGAAAGGACGGTTGTTCTCGCGCCATATTTTATTGGGAGGAGGGAAATGATGACTCTCAACATATCATTGGGGAGACTGCTGATGAAGTCTAGGCCTGCTGGTGTCGCTTGCGGTTCTAGCTCGCCCCGCCTCCGCTTGTTGGCAGCCCCGTTCTCCACCTCCGGAGTCTCCTTGTTAGCGGCGCTTTCTGATAGAAATGGGAGTACATGGAATATTTAGTTAAAACAGGGCAATAGAAAAGTGTATTGGTAACTAGAAGTTATTAGGTAGGAATATAGTAAGAAAAGGGAATAACAATTGGTTGCTTAAATACTACACAATTCATTTGACATTGCTGGGTAAGTCAACATGCAGATAGTTGAAAACAAAACTTACTTCGAATCAAGTCTGCACGGATGATTTTGTCAGGGAAGTTAGCATATATCTCATGACCAGGCCCTTTTATGTGCAGTGCAATTTTAGTGCTAGCTTTCAGTACATAAAACTTTGCAATTTCTTTCCAAAAGCCAGTGCCAAAGTAGGAGTCACCACGTTCATCAAGTCTTACCGTAGCAACGATTGTAAATCCATGGTTTGTGTGCAGTATGACATCCGTGGAGCCTTCATCTATGTAAAGGGAAAAATTGTGCACTACATAATCTGTTGCATAGCAAGGGATGTTCTATAGAAAATGGTAGGATTGTTAAAGAAAATATGGTAACATGTAAATATGGGCCCAAATTGAAAAAACTGTACAACAGTTGAAATCGAAAGACAAAAATCTATAATTAAACAGATAGGGTAAACATGATGTCATGGAAATATGAGAGTAATCGAAAGAATAATACATCATTAATTTGCCTAACATAGAAAGAAGAGGGGGAAAATCCCCTTTGACGTATATGGTGCATGTGGCACCTTTTATCCAAATGTAGCAATATTTAGAATATGTACAGGAAAGTAGGCCATGGCAACCGATTTAGGGTGAGATTGAACATACCGCGCGCGTCATCAAGTTATCTAGTACGGTGAGATGGAATCTCCGACGAAGGTTGCAAAGTCTTGAAGTGTCGGCACACTGTACATTATATGAATGAAAGAAAACCGTCGAATCAACTCGAATAAAAATGAATTCACGGTGATTTCTGCCGGGTGATTAAAGGAGGCAGATGAACTGGGATAAGAGATGAGATAATATCTCATTAAATTAGTTACTTGTCATCCATGAGAAAGAAACCTCAGTACGACAGATTTCCCAACCGAGCGGAGCTGGGTCGACCGCGAGCAGCGTCGAGAAAGTCGATGGCGATAGGCGGCGGCAAGGAGAAGTGGCGGAATGCGATGGGCTTTGCCGGCAGCCTGACGGCGGCGGTAGGCGTCGAGCTAAGTGTTTACCGCTGCGATATGTGGTGCCATGGCATAGACGCGGAGGAGTACCGGAGGGGCCGAGGGGGTGGCGGGCGGGGTGAGTGTTTTTGTGACATGGGGATGGTGAGAGTTTTATTTTTTGTTTTTTGAATTGAGTGGTGAGGGTTTTCTTTCCCACAAAGAATTTTGGGGGGCGACGGTTTGCTAGAGAGAACCGTGTGTGATCGACGTGGCAGGCAAAATGAAAGTCATTGCATACGGTTCCAATTTTGGGAACCGTGTGTGATTGACGTACTACCTCCATCCTGGTTTATTGGTCCCCCATTGTAATTTTTACCAAAATTTGGTGAAATATTTAACATACTCAAACATAGATAATAAGCGTACACGTACATAAGCATAGTTCAACCATAAGTAGTACATAGATCAACCGCATTAAGCATACTCAAGCGTACATATATAGTACATATATAGTTCGATCCATCCCACATCTCATCTCACAGGACGGCACGATCCTGAAGCTTCTCCAGGTACTCGGTGTACGCACCGTGCACAACCCTCGAGAATACTTCTGCTTGAAGGAGCCAACGACCCGTTCTCTTGCATGCGCCAGAACACTTAGATACGCGTCATGAAGCTTCTGGTTGCAAAATGGGCATCTATAGCCGCCGTTCCAGGTCCTAATACGCCTGTTATGCATTCTCGCATAAAGCTCCCTCAGGATTTGCTTGTTGTACCTTCTCTAGACATCTTCATCCTCGTTGTCCACATCGTCAGACAACACCTATACAAATAGTAAAACAAATTTGGCATCAAATCAATGATTACATGCCGTGAAGTAGGATTAGGAATTTATGGCTATTTATTTATACATATCCAGAGATTATGGTTTGATTTTTAAGCACAGTCGTCTATGTACAGACCAATCTTGAAGAAAATAATGGCACACACATATGTAGGTATTTGAAAATTAATTGTCAAGACCTGGCTAGCAATTATTAGCACGAACACTAACCCTAGTCAGATTACTAGCAAAAATCATTTGCACAGATGAAACAACTAATCACTTATCACCTGTACAATTCAAACAATCAATACACTACACGGATCTAATGAAACTTACTCAGATTTCATGGATTGGGAGAACATAACCATAGGATTTCTATTCCAAAAAGGGGGAGGCAGGAGTAACCATAGAAACCCTATGATCTATTTGACACATAAATGGGTATATATGACTAACCAGCTGTCCGTCGTCGTCAGAGTCGTCACCGGAGTGGTCGTCGGAGTCATCGCCGGAGTGGTCGTCAGAGTCGTCGCCGGAGTGGTCGTCGAAGTCGGTGTGGAACTCCGCCTTCGGCTGTGGAAGCTCAACGCCGTCGATGACGTCAGGGTGCAGCGATAACTCGCCGGCGGTGACGGCAACCTCTGACTCCATCTCCATGCCGTGCTTCGGTGCTTTAGCAGCCCCGGCATCGCCACTCCGTTTGATGGGGCGCTTCGGCGGCATCCTCATACACTGACGGCTTTGAGGACCGAGAGCGGCGTCGAGGATGCAAGTGGAGAGAGAGGATTGTGTGTGTGTAGCGAGGATGGGGGGTGCGGCCGCTCGGGTGCACCATTAATATGGAGTAGTGGAAGTTGTGGGAGAGAGGCGGGCGGCGGTCAAATCAATGGCTTGCCTCCCGGTGAGCCTGCTCACCGGACTGCTGGCATGCCTACAAAAGTATCACACAACTACTCGCATGCCTCCCGATGACACTGTGCAGCGAGCACGCCTCCATCAATTCACACACCTGCACACATGCCTTCCCGTCTGCCTGCGCGGCGGACGCGTCCCGCCAACTCACGCCTGCTCGCACGACACACGGGTCGCGCAGCGGCATGTATATTGTTTTTCTATTTGGATGATTAATGCTGCTGCTTTATTGCTTAACCGAAGCATCGCACGTATCCATTGTTGGTCTAACGCATATCGGTTCCCAATTACTATTAATCTGCCGTCTGTAATTAGATAAAGATTACATCAAAACTGGTCTCAAATTTGACAAAAAAAGTACAATGCCACTTTGTATTGGTGTCCATATGACAACACGGTAAGTTTCATGAACTTCAAATAATTTTTGGATGTACTAGAATTTAAAAATCAAGATTCTCAATGTTTGAAATTTGTTGCACGGGGAGTAAACATGCACCCACTGAGACACATGTGTTTCTGCAATCCATTTAGGTGCACTGTCACGTGTGCATGTAGCTGAAATTTGATTTTTGCACATTATACTGATAACCCACAAGTATAGGGATCACAACAGTTTTCGAGGGTAGAGTATTCAACCCAAATTTATTGATTCGACGCAAGGGGAGCCAAAGAATATTCTCAAGTATTAACAGTTGAGTTGTCAATTCAACCGCACCTGAAAGACTTAATATCTACAGCAAAATATTTAGTAGCAAAGTAATATGGAAGTAGCGGTAACGGTGGCAAAAGTAACAGTAGCAGTTTTTTAGTGATTGTAACAGTGGCAATGGAAAAGTAACTAAGCAAAGATCAATATGCCAAAAGCTTGTAGGCATTGGATCGGTGATGGATAATTATGTCGGATGCGATTCCACATGCAACATTTATAACATAGGGTGACACAGAACTAGCTCCAATTCATCAATGTAATGTAGGCATGTATTCCGAATATAGTCATACGTGCTTATGGAAAAGAACTTGCATGGCACCTTTTGTCCTACCCTCCTGTGGCAGCGGGGTCCTATTGGAAACTAAGGGATATTAAGGCCTCCTTTTAATAGAGTACTGGAACAAAGCATTAACACTTAGTGAATACATGAACTCCTCAAACTATAGTCATCACCGGGAGTGGTCCCGATTATTGTCACTTCGGGGTTACCGGATCATAACACATAGTAGGTGACTATTGACTTGCAAAATAGGATCAAGAACTCACATGTATTCATGGAAACATAACCGGTTCAGTTCTGAAATCATGGCACTCGGGCCCTGGTGACAAGCATTAAGCATAACAAAGTCATAGCAACATCAATCTCAGAACATAATGGATACTAGGGATCAAACCCTAACAAAACTAACTAGATTACATGATAAATCTCATCCAACCCATCACCGTCCAGCAAGCCTACGATGGAATTACTCACGCACGGCCATGAGCATCATGAAATTGGTGATGGAGGAAGGTTGATGATGACGATGGCGATGGATTCCCCTCTCTGGAGCCCCGAACGGACTCCAGACCAGCCCTCCCAAGAGAGATTATGGCTTGGCGGCGGCTCCGTATCGTAAAACGCTATGAATCCTTTTCTTCGATTTTTTCTCATCGAACGTGAATATATAGAGTTGGAGTTGAGGTCGGTGGAGCCTCAGGGGGCCCATGAGACAGGGGGTGTGCCCCCACCCTTGTGGACAGGGTGTGGGCCCCCTGACGTTGATTCTTTCACGAGTATTTTTTATATATTCCAAAAATATTCTCCGTGAAGTTTCAGGTCATTCCGAGAACTTCTATTTCTGCACAAAAATAACACCATGGCAATTCTGCTGAAAGCATCATCAGTCCGGGTTAGTTCCATTCAAATCATGCAAGTTAGAGTCCAAAACTAGGTCAAAAGTGTTTGGAAAAGTAGATACGATGGAGACGTATCAACTCCCCCAAGATTAAACCTTTGCTTGTCCTCAAGCAATTCAGTTGACAAACTGAAAGTGATAAAGAAAAACTTCTACAAACTCTGTTTGATCTTGTTGTTGTAAATATGTAGAGCCAACATTCAAGTTTTCAGCAAATATTATGAACTAACCATATTCACAATAACATTTAGGTCTCATGTTTACTCATATCAATGGCATAATCAACTAGAGAGCAACAATAATAAATCTCGGATGACAACACTTTCTCAAAACAATCATAATATGATATAACAAGATGGTATCTCGCTAGCCCTTTCTGAGACCACAAAACATAAATGCAGAGCACCTCTGAAGTTTAAGGACTGACTAAACATTGTAATTCATGGTAAAAGAGATCCAGTCACAATCATACTCAATGTAAACTAATAGTAATACATGCAAATGACAGCAGTGCTCTCCAACTCATGCTTTTTAATAAGAGGACGATGACTCAACATAAAAGTAAATAGATAGGCCCTTCTCAGAGGGAAGCAAGGATTTGTAGAGGTGCCAGAGCTCGATTTTGAAATAGAGATAAATAATATTTTGAGTGGTATACTTTCATTGTCAACATAACAACCGAGAGATCTTGATATCTTCCATGCTACATACATTATAGGCGGTTCCCAAACAGAATGGTAAAGTTTATACTCCCCCTACCACCAACAAACATCAATCCATGGCTTGTCCGAAACAACGGGTGCCTCCAACTAACAACAATCCTGGGGGAGTTTTGCTTGCAATTATTTTAATTTAAGCATGGGACTGGGCATCCCGGTTACCAGCCATTTTCTCGTGAATGAGGAGCGGAGTCCACTCCTCTTGAGAATAACCCACCTAGCATGGAAGATATAGACAACCCTAGTTGATACATGAGCTATTTGAGCATACAAAACAAAATTTCATTTGAAGGTTTAGAGTTTGGCATATACAAATTTACTTGGAACGACAGGTAGATACTGCATATAGGAAGGTATGGTGGGCTCATATGGAATAACTTTTGGGGTTTATGGAAGTGTATGCACAAGCAGTATTCCCACTTAGTACAAGTGAAGGCTAGAAAGAGATGGGGAAGCGGCCAGCTAGAGAGTGACAACAGTCATGAACATGCATTAAAATTAATCAACACCGAGTGCAAGCATGAGTAGGATATAATTCACCATGAACATAAATATCGTGGAGGCTATGTTGATTTTGTTTCAACTACATGCATGAGCATGTACCAAGTCAAGCCACTCGAATCGTTCAAAGGAGGATACCACCCTATCATACCACATCACAACCATTTTAATAGCATGTTGGCACGCAAGGTAAACCATTATAAACTCCTAGCCGATTAAGCATGGCATGAGAAACTATAATCTCTAATTGTCATTGCAAACATTTTTCATTCATAATAGGCTGAATCAGGAACGATGAACTAATCATATTTACAAAAACAATATAGGTCAAGTTCATACCAGCTTTTCTCATCTCAATTAGTTCATCATATATCGTCATTATTGCCTTTCACTTGCACGACCGAACGGTGTGGATAATAATAATAGTGCACGTGCATTGGACTAAGCTAGAATCTACAAGCATTCAATATACAGGAGAAGAAAAGGTAATATGGGATCTATGTGAGAGCCACTCAACATTTTCATCATGGTCTTCTCCTCTCGACCCCCAAAGAAAAGAAAAAGAAACAAAACTATTTACAAGGGAAAGCTCCCAACAAGAAAAACAAGAACGAGAAATCTTTTTGGGTTTCTTATAATTACTACTACTACAAGCATGGAAAGTAAACTAGCTAAAAGCTACAACTAATTTTTTGGTTTTTCTTAAGGTTTTTCGAACACACAAGAAGAATGTTGGAAAAGAAAATAAACTAGCATGGATATTACAATGAAAAAGTATGAGCACCGACAACTAGCATGAGTGTGTGAACATGAATGTAATGTCGGTAAGGAATATGTACTCCCCCAAGCTTAGGATTTTGGCCTAAGTTGGTTTATGGCCATGGCTCAAAGCTGCCCTCTCCGGTGTACGGAGGAGTGTCCTCTGGGTGCCACTGGTTGGAAATGTGCTCCGGATCCCACTGATGAACAGACTACCGATAAGGATCGAGGGGTGGCTCCAGCTCCGGCTCTGGAGCTGATGTCAGGCTCCGGTAGGCATGAATGGCCTGCGGCAAAACGAGTTACATGCCTGAAAATATGTTAAACAAAGAGGGCGCAAGCAAGGTAATAATCTCTTAGTAGTTTTTATCAAATATCAATCTATATTTAAGCATCTTCTTTTGATCCTTAACAATGAAATCATGTGCTACCATACTCTTATAATCTAGAAAAATAGGGGGCAACAACTTTTCCTCTTTCTCATAATGCCTAATAGGTATCCTAAAGTGTGCAGCAAGGCGTGAAGCAAATATGCCTCCAAAGATGGGGCCCTTTGTTCGGTTCATATTTAACCATTTAGCAACAATAGCGCCTAGACTGAAAGTTGTATCACGAAACAAAGCATGGCGCAAACTAATGATATCAGGGGCACTGAGGTTTCCACTGTTCCCACGACCAATTAAGCATCTACTAGCAAATATTGCAAAGTAACGTAAAACATGAAAATGTATGCTAGTAATTCTTGCATCAGAAACTTTCCGCGTTTCCCCTACAACAATTGTATCAATGAAACCCTCCACATCATTACGATGTGGTTCTTCTATGCTGCCCTCAAAGGGTATCTTACGGACCGACAAAAATCATAAAGTGACATCTCCTTAACCTCATCATATAAATGAAATTCCACTGAAGGTGGTGATTTCTTAGCATGAAAGTAAAATTTTTGCACGAAAATATTAGTGAGGAGGAGATACTATTCGCGCTGGTCGCGGAGGAAGTCGACGAGGCTTGCATTCTCAGCCAAATAATAAAAGTCTTCATAAATCCCGGCTGCTCTCAAGAACTGATCACAAGGCCATTTACACGGCCGAACCTCCACAGTGCGAGGGAGATTATATTTGGGCTTCTTATTCTCTTCACTTTGCTTATCCTTCGAGCTTTAGCTCGAAGAGCCCCTCAATAATCTCTTCATCATTTTCTCTGAAAAATTTCTGAAATTTTTAGTGACTCAAAATAAAAGTGAATCAAACTCAACAAGATTGGTAGCAACTACTCCTACAAGTGCCTAGAGGCCATATGATGCATTAAAACTACTTTTGACCACATAAATTTGACATGCAAGCTCAAGAACAGGGTCACCTAAGCAGCAAAAATTTGCAATAAATAAGCACTAGAACAAAAACTAATTGGACCATTGGAGGAGTCACATACCAAAGAACAATCCCTCGAAGTAGTTTTGTGAATGGAGCTTTGAGCAAGGAGATCGAAAATGACAGCAAGATGAGCTAGAACACGGGTTTGAGCTGGTGGAGGATTTTTTCTGGAGGAAGACGAAGTGTGTGGGTGCAAGAATAAGTGGAGGGGGCCCATGTGCGGTCCACGAGGCAGGGGGCGCGCCCTGGACCCTCGTGGCCAGGTGGTGGGTCCCCCAGGTGTGTTCTTAGTGCCAAAAATTCTTAAATATTCTAGAAAAAAACATATAAAATTTTCAGGACATTTGGAGAACTTTTATTTTCAGGGTATTTTTTTATTGCAAGGATAATTCAGAAAACAGATAGAAAATACTATTTTTGCTTTATTTAAACTCAATTACAGAAAGTAAAAAGAGGGTACAGAGAGTTGTGCTTTCTAACTTCTTCCATCTCATGCTCATCAAAAGGAATCTACTAACAAGGTTGATCAAGTTTTGTTAACAAACTCTTTCCGAATAACATGAAACCGATTTTTTTTCGAATAACACTAAGTTACCTCAACGGGGATATGCATGTCCCCAACAATAAGAATATCATATTTCTTCTTGACAGTAGGAAGAGGAAATTCAAAACCTCCAATAGTAATCGTTGAAGTTTTTCCAATAGAATTAATACTATGGACTTGAGGTTGTTTCCTCGGAAAGTGTACCGTATGCTCATTAGCATTAACATGAAAAGTGACATTTTCTTTGTTGCAATCAATAACAGCCCCTGCAATATTCAAAAAGGTTCTACCAAGAATAATAGACATACTATCATCCTCGGGAATATCAAGAATAACAAAGTCCGTTAAAATAGTAACGTTTGCCACCACAACAGGCACATCCTCACAAATACCGACAAGTATAACAGTTGATTTATCAGCCATTTGCAAAGATATTTCAGTAGGTGTCAACTTATTCAAATCAAGTCTACGATATAAAGAGAGAGGCATAACACTAACACCAGCTCCAAGATCACATAAAGCAGTTTTAACATAGTTTCTTTTAATGGAGCATGGTATAGTTGGTACTCCCGGATCTCCTAGTTTCTTAGGTATTCCACCCTTAAAAGTATAATTAGCAAGCATGGTGGAAATTTCAGCTTCCGGTATCTTTCTTTTATTTGTAACAATATCTTTCATGTACTTAGCATAAGGATTCATTATAAGCACATCAATCAAACGCATACGCAAAAAGATAGGTCTAATCATTTGAGCAAAGCGCTCAAAATCCTCATCATCCTTTTTCTTGGATGGTTTAGGAGGAAAAGGCATGGGTTTTTGAACCCATGGTTCTCTTTCTTTACCGTGTTTCCTAGCAACGAAGTCTCTCTTATCATAACGTTGATTCTTTGATTGTGGGTTATCGAGATCAACAGTAGGTTCAATCTCTACATCATTGTCATTGCTAGTGGAAGAGAGGAGGCAGGCCAAGAGGTGGCGCGTGCCCACCCTAGCCCAAGCCGAATTGGACTAGGGCTAGGGGGCCGGCCCCCTTCCCTTCTCTTCTTCCTCTCCTTCCTTCTTCCCCTACTTGGACTAGGAAAGGGGGAAACCGACTCCTACTAGGAGTAGGAATCCCCCCTTTGGGCGCGCCCCTTGAGGCCGGCCCTCCTCCTCCTCCCCTCCTTTATATACGGGGGAGGGGGGCACCCCATAGACACACAAGTTGATCTTTAGCCATGTGCGGTGCCCCCTCGACAGTTTTGCACCTCAGTCATATTGTCGTAGTGCTTAGGCAAAGCCCTGCGTCGGTAACTTCATCATCACCGTCAACACGCCGTCGTGCTGATAGAACTCACCCTCGGCCTCAGCTAGATCTTGAGTATGAGGGATGTCACCGAGCTGAACGTGTGCAGATCGCGAAGGTGTCGTGCATTCAGTACTTGACCGGTTGGATCGTGAAGATGTTCGACTACATCAAACGCATTACTAAACGCTTCCGCTTTCGGTCTGCGAGGGTACGTACATACACTCTCCCCTCTCGTTGCTATGCATCTCCTAGATAGATCTTGCGTGATTGTAGGAATTTTTTTGAAATAGTGTGTTCCCCAACAGTGGCATCCAAGCCAGGTCTATGCATAGATGTCATATGCATGAGTAGAACACAAAGAGTTGTGGGTGATAATAGTCATACTACTTACCAGCATGTCATACTTTGATTCGGCGGTATTGTTGGATGAAGCGGCCCAGACCGACATTACATGACCACGTTCATGAGACTGGTTGTACCGACGTGCTTCGCACACATGTGGCTAGTGGGTGTCTGTTTCTCCAACTTTAGTTGAATCGAGTGTGACTACGCCCGGTCCTTACTGAAGGTTAAAACAACACACTTGATGAAAAATCATTGTGGTTTTGATGCGTAGGTAAGAATGGTTCTTGCTAGAAGCCCGTAGCAGCCATGTAAAACTTGCAACAACAAAGTAGAGGACGTCTAACTTGTTTTTGCAGGGCATGTTGTGATGTGATATGGTCAAGACGTGATTATATAAATTGTTGTATGTGATGATCATGTTTTGTAACAGTCATCGGCAACTGGCAGGAGCCATATGGTTTTTGCTTTATTGTATGAAATGCAATCGCCATGTAATTGCTTTACTTTATCACTAAGCGATAGCGATAGTCGTAGAAGAAATAGTTGGCGAGATGACAATGATGCTACGATGGAGATCAAGGTGTCAAGCCGGTAATGATGGTGATCATGATGGTGCTTTGGAGATGGAGATCAAAGGCACAAGATGATGATGGCCATATCATATCACTTATATTGATTGCATGTGATGTTTATCCTTTATGCATCTTATTTTGCTTAGTACGGCGGTAGCATTATAAGATGATCTCTCACTAAATTTCAAGGTATAAGTGTTCTCCCCGAGTATGCACCGTTGCTACAGTTCATCGTGCCGACACACCACGTGATGATCAGGTGTGATAAGCTCTACGTTCACATACAACGTGTTGGGGATATTACTACTAGGCGTAAACCGGCCAGGACAGGCCGGGTTAACTTCATCAGTAGTTGAGTATGATAAAAGCCCATGAGGGCAGATGAGGGCTAAAGGCCCATAATCGGTTTAAGGCCTATAGCTATAAACCGGCGTCGGTATGTAACTTGTGTTATAAGTTAGGAATAGTGGAGACCGAACCGGACGCATCTATGAGCCGGTATCGGGACTCTGTAAACCGACGGGCGTCACCCATGTATATAAGGGGACGACCCGGCGGCGGTTCAACGACAGACAACGACTCGAGACATAGGCGAAGCTTATTCGCTCCCTAGTCATCAAAACACCCATCAATTCCATCACAACTAGAAGTAGGCTTTTACCTTCATTGAAGGGGCCGAACTAGTATAAATTCTCTTGCGTCCTTGTGTCCGCTTTAACCCCTTCAAGCTAACCCGTAGCGGTGGCTCCACGACTAAGTCCTTTCTCTAGGACATCTGCCGTGACAAAACCACGACAGTTGGCGCCCACCATGGGGCTATCGCCCGATGGTTTCCGGTTCTTGGAGGGCCGCTTTGAAGGACTCGAGGGCTATGCGGTAGGCCGGATGACTAAGAGTCGTCGCGGCAGGCTCTACATTGACGATGCAGGCCGGGGCCCCGAAGCCGGCTCAGTTGAGTACGGGTACCGGGTCCCCTTTGGTAGCATTCACGTTTTCATTGGGAAGATCGGTGAACCAGGCCCTGAGCCAGACATCTGCACCGACCTCGTCGAGACGGATCAGCGTGCGCAATCTGCCCGGGTTAAACCGGCCATGAAGCGTGCCTTCGTGGGAGTCATCCATGGAGGAAGTCATGATGACGGATCGGGATTTCGCAGGGCGACTGTCATTTGTTGCGGTGACGAATCTTCGACCGGAGAAACTGAATCTCTTTATCAGCTACAAGATGTCGGATTGGGAGCTGTTCCAATGGCGACAATATTCCGGACCCCTCTGATCTGCCCAACCGGGTTGGAGTATTCATGGCCGGAACACAAGCAGCACATCATTCTTCGACAGCTGCGGCAACGATTTCCGGTTCAACAGCAGCAATGGCCGCCGGCGCAGGAGGCCCTGTGCGCCCGCCGGCTCAGGTTCTATCAGAGCTATTTGATGCGTTGGCTGTGCTTATGGCGGAAGTTAATCCGCCAGATCAGGACGTTCACAATACGGAGATTGCAAAGGTAAAGGAACAGATCACCCAGGCCAAGGCAGATCTGGCGGCTGAGGACACCAGGATGGCCGCAGAGCAGGCTGCTTTAGACGCACAGGCCTACATGCTTATGTTAGACCAGAGCGCATCACATGAAGTCATGAGGAGGAAGCACCGGTCCCGCTTACCTCCGGTTTTCGAGGCCAGAGACCTTTTCAACACTCCAGGGCCAAGAGCCGGCAATCCGCTGGAGGGGAACCGGGCAGAATCCCCTGGGACCGGTGCACCGGTTCAGCCTCGTCAGATCGACCTGCCTCGTCAAAACACCGTTGTACCTCAGGCTGCTTTAACACCCCCGGGTCACTACTCCAGCCCAATGGACAATCTTGTTGCTGCTACTACACGGCTGGAGGCCATTCCAATTGAAGGTGACTCGCCACAGGCAGTAGAGACATGGCGGGTCAAGGAACTTCTGAGGACCACTTTGGCCCAACAGGAAGCATACTCGTACAGCCGCGACCGGATCCACTCGACCCCTCGTCCAAGCCGGAGCTATAGCAGACATATGGATGAACCGACAGTGTCGAGTAATGAACGACGTGGGGCACCCCGGGACAACAACCCGACGGGTGGTGCTGATGACGCTCAGGAAGCGGTGAACCGGGCCCAAGCGCGTAGGGAGGCCGAGTTAGCCGCACAACATCAGGCTCGGCAGCTCACGCCAGTTCGTCCAACCATTTCGATCGAACCTGGTGTTACTTCTAGTTCTTTGGGGGTGCCTTGCCTCGTCTCCTCTTTACGCAACGTGCGCTTGCCCAAGGATTTCAAAGGCCCACACAAGGTACCAAATTATACGGCGGATCAACCACCAGAGACATGGGTAGAGAGCTATGAGATGGCCATGGAGATGCTTGATGTGGATGAGATGGCATGCGCGAAATACTTCACCATGATGCTTGAAGGAACGGCCCGTACTTGGTTAAAAAGCTTGCCCGCTAATTCTATCAGTTCATGAGCCCAATTACGAGCCCGGTTTATCAACAATTTCAAGGATACCTGTAAACAGCCTATGTCGATAGTGGACTTAGTTGCATGCGTTCAAGAGGAAGGAGAGTCAATGTCTCATTGGGTGCGCTGGGTTTCATAAGTGTTGCACTCCTCGGATCGCATCAACGCTAACACCGCAGTATTAACCCTAGAAGGCAACTGCCGGTTTGGGCCCCTGAAGTTAAAATTGGGACGGATGAAGCGTCATTGCACCGACATGGGGACCCTCATGGACGCTTTGGTAAAATATGCTGATTCTAATAGTACCAAGGATCCCGAATCTGATGATGACAAGACAGGGAAGGGGAAGAAGAACAGCAGCTCCAAAGGTCAGCAGCATCACTGGGTAGGCAATAGCGGAGGAGGCAAGTGTAAAGCAGATGGCAACATGGATTTTGTGGCTAATACCAACGTACAGGACAATGGCCAGCGGCGCAAGGGTAGGCCGAAAAATCTTAGTGGAGCACCCAACCCCAACCCAAACCGCCTGAACTATCTGCTAAGCCAGCCCTGTCCAAGACATGGGACGAAGGAGGAGCCAGCAAACCACCTTTGGAAGGATTGCTTTATTATGCAGGAGTTCAAGAATTCTAATAATTTCCGGTATGATCACGGGTCTGGCGGTGGCTCAGGGTCCGGGCCGGGTTACGGTGGAGGAAGTTCCGGTTCAAGATTTAATGGTAATCCGGGCGGACATAATGGTCAAAATAGTCAGAACAGCCAGGGTGGTTACAACCAACAGCAGCAACAGTCAGGTTACCAAAGCAACCCAAAGCAGTTGAGTAATGGGCAGTACCATGTCTTTACCACTAGCCTGGACAAGCGAGACCGGAAGGTTCAGAGGCGGGCAGTCAACTCTGTTGAACCGGCCACACCCCGTTATCTACGTTGGTCTGAACAGCCAATCATATGGAGCAGAGAGGATGACCCACTCTAGGTCGATAATCCGGGTTAGTTGGCTCTGGTGGTGGCGCCTCAGGTGGGAGGTTATAAGTTCACCAAGGTGCTCATGGATGGAGGGAGCAGTATTAACATCCTATACTATGAGACCTTCCGTCGTATGGGACTTACAGATAAGAATCTTAAACCGTCCAATACAATATTCCATGGTGTAGTGCCTGGCAGATCAGCATATCCCGTTGGTAAGATAGCTCTTGAAGTGGCCTTTGGGGATGACCATGATTCCAGGTCGGAGACATTAACGTTTGAAGTGGTGAAAATCCAAAGTCCATATCATGCCCTGTTTGGGCGTCCGGCATACGCCAAGTTTATGGCTCGGCCCTGTTATGTGTATTTGCAACTCAAGATGCTGGGTCATAAGGGGACAATAACGGTTCACAGAAGCCGCAAAATCGCTTTGGAATGCGAGGAAGGAGATGCGGCTTATGCAGAGTCGGTTTGTGCCACCGAGGAGTTGAAGTACTATAAAGACAATGTTGATCCGGCGGACATGACTCCGTTGAAGAAGCCAACTACGGAGCATGATCCGGCCCTAAAGTTCAAATCGGCAGCAGAAACTAAGCTTGTTGACTTTGTACCTGGCGATTCATCCAAGCAGTTCAACATTAGTGCCAACTTGGATCCGAAATAGGAAGGCGCGCTCATCGAGTTCATCCGTGAGAATCAGGACATTTTTGCATGGAAGCCCTCTGACATGCCAGGTGTACCGAGGCAACTCGCTGAGCACACACTTAATGTGGATCCTAAATACAAACCGGTGAAACAGTTCCTCCGCCGATATAACGAAGAAAGACGCAAGGCGATTGGAGAAGAGGTAGCCAGGCTCTTAGCAGCTGGTTTTATTGTTGAAGTTTTTCACCCTGAGTGGCTTGCCAATCTGGTGCTAGTCCTTAAGAAAAACGGCACCTGGCGTATGTGTGTGGATTACACAGATCTTAATAAGGCTTGTCCAGCAGATCCTTTTGCCCTCCCCCGTATTGATCAAATCATTGATGCTACGGCGGGTTGTGAGCGTTTAAGTTTTTTGGATGCATATTCTGGCTATCATCAGATCAAAATGGCAGTTAAGGACCAGGAGAAGACGGCATTCATAACTCCCTTTGGAGCCTTCTGCTATGTGTCTATTCCCTTTGGGCTCAAAAGTGCCCAGGCAACTTATCAACGGTGTGTACAAAATTGTCTTCACAAGCAGATTGGCCGTAATGTACATGCTTACGTGGATGATATCGTGGTTAAATCCAGGGAGAAGGAGACTCTGGTTGATGATTTGAAGGAAACCTTTGATAACCTAAGGACGTACAAGATGATGCTTAATCCGGACAAGTGTGTCTTTGGTGTACCGGCGGGCAAGTTATTGGGTTTTCTGGTGTCCAACAGGGGAATTGAGGCTAATCCGGAGAAGATCACAACCATCACCTCCCTGGCTAAACCGAAGTGTATCAATGATGTTCAACGCCTTCTTGCTCGGCCTAGGTTTGGCCCTGAGAAGAATAACAAAATTAAATACAGCATATGTTCTAAGGCAATATACTGCAAACATCACAATAAATATAGCTTACCCAAGCACCGTTTTGAGCGGTGGGAGCTGAGTAGCCGACGACTCTCTAGAAGATGAGTGGGAAATAACCTGATAATCGGAGTCAGACGGATTAAGAGGTTGACGAAAGCAGCCCGCTTTAGGGCAAGCACTGACAAGCGAATTAGAGATCTCGGAATGACGTTTCCGAACCGGACTGTTCGGTAAACCGGCGGAGGTAACTACCTGGCCGCTGTGCCGGGTGGTGCGGCGAGCTTCGTGTTGTTGAGTCTTCATAAGAACTTTAGGATCCAAATAAGCAAGAGGATGAGAAAATTTAACTTTCCGGTTTGCCTGACGGATTTTTTGTGAAGGCAAAGTTTCTGAATCGGAAGAGAGAATAATTACCTCTGCAACATCCGCATGGCTGGCTTCGGCATCATCCTGACAAATATCATCATCAATAAGATGCATGAAAAATAAACCAAGTGAGTCAAGCTCTACCTCAAGGTCCGGATTATCCACCTCGTCATCAGGGGCCGGATTAGAAGATGCAGTGGTTCTTTTCCGGTGGGCAGTCTTCTTCACGGCTTTAGTTTTTTGCCGGGTTGCTCTTTCCGGTTTATCTGCTTTCTCTGGTTTCTCCTGCGGCAGCTTTTTGCTCCAAAACGGATCGTCGCCCTAATTATGCAGGCACTGATATTAAAAACAATGACCAGACATATCAATAACAGATTCAGCAAAGAGAAAAATCAAAGTCTTACAGCTGGCGGTTTGTTGGTGGCACAGAAGGGAAGTAGGCCGTTTCTAGCGCAGATGTGCTCCGGTTCATTCAGTATCTTACGCACAGCTTCTGTGATCTCTTCACCGGAGAGCTGGAGTCTTGAATGTCGCAGTGGGTCATCCACACTATCAGTATATTCGCACATCAAACCGGAGCGCTGACTAAGGGGCAGTATGCTCCATGATATCCAACAGCGAGCAAGGTCAACCCCTGTTAAACCGTTGGCCATAAAGGCTCTGAGCTTTGATAGCTGAGGAGCATATTTGCTTCTCTCCTGGGCACTCAATCGTTGAGGAAAAGGATGAGTATTACTGAGCCGCTCCGGACGAAAGCTAGGCAAGGGATTCTCGCCAGCAGGGGAGGTGTCTTTGTAGTAGAACCATGTCTGATTCCACTCCTTGGGGTGATTGTGCAGCTTGGCATGAGGGTATGTGACCTCTTTCCTTTTTTGAATCGCCATGCCACCCAACTCCGTATTAGAGCCATCAGTAAACTCAGTACGGCGGTTTAGATGGAAAAGATCTCTGAATAATTCCACTGTGGGCTCCTCTTGAAAGAACACCTCACAGAGCACTTGGAAGTGGCACATATTTGTAACAGAGTTGGGGCCAGTGTCTTGCGGATGGAGTTGGAAATCAGCTAGAACATCCCGGTAGAATTTAGAACCGGGCGGTTTAAAACCCCGGGCTAAGTGGTCTACGAAAACAACAACCTCTCCTTCTCGAGGTGTGGGGGGGCATTCTTTGCCAGGAGCCCTCCAATGGACGGTGTCTTTGCTGCCCAAGGCACCAATCAGGACTAAATCATCTAGTTGATCCTCTGTGATGCGAGAAGGGACCCAATTGCACTCATACACTTGCTTGGCCATGATGAAATCTACAAAGTACATTGTTATGTGCAATGTTAAACTGGAAGCAGATCTATCTAAACCGGAGTTTATGAAGCAACAGCATCACGACGGTTCAACAAGGGGACTAATGATATATGATAAGATTGCTTTTTCAAAGGTGAACCGCCTATGTGGTAAAGAGGATACAGATCTAAGGCAAGAATGACTAAGGAAGGTAAAAACAGATTTCATAAGGTCGCAGTGAAATTTTGGATCTACCGTAAGACAGGAAAATAAAAGGATGTAGACCTAAAAGGTTGATCTCAAAGCAATTCACAAGGAACCAGATCAATGTTTTATGCGCATAAAGGTTTGCTTTGGTAGCAGAAGATAAGCCGTTACAGGGAATACATCAGGTTTGAAGTTTTATTCATGGGCTAAAGAAGAAACAAAGGAAGAACAATGCCAGAGTCTCGATGAACTTCGACGAACGAGGAAACCCTAGAACAGATCTACGGGGGAAAGGAAAAAATATTTACCGGAGCTGAGGAAGAAGAGGAAGGTCACCGCGATGCTCTGGTGTGCTCAGGTTGATGCAGTGGCCAAGGTTGATGCAGAGGTCGACGGTGGCGGCGGAGCTCCGAAGCTGGGCAACGCGAAGAAGATGAAGCAGAAGGGGTCGGAGGGAAAGAGAAAGGAAATGACCCTTCGGTCCTATTTATAAAGAAAGGGATATGTCAGGCACGAGAATCAAGGAGCCGCAAGTTTGGAAACGAAGCTGCGGCCTTAATTGCCGTAGGCTTGTTAACAGGATAAGGTTTTTTATAACCAGTGACGTCACACTGGTCTACCGCGAGCAGAGAAGATGACATCACGACGGTTCAACAAAATACAAGAAGATGTTGAAGATGAAGATTTTTGCTAAGAATTGACATGAACATGTTCAAATCAATTTGGGGCCTAATGTTGGGGATATTACTACTGGGCGTAAACCGGCTAGGACAGGCCGGGTTAACTTCATTAGTAGTTGAGTATGATAAAAGCCCATGAGGGCAGATGAGGGCTAAAGGCCCATAATCGGTTTAAGGCCTATAGCTATAAACCGGCGTCGATATGTAACTTGTGTTATAAGTTAGGAATAGTGGAGACCGAACCGGACGCATCTATGAGCCGGTATCGGGACTCTGTAAACCGACGGGCGTCACCCATGTATATAAGGGGACGACCCGGCGGCGGTTCAACGACAGACAACGACTCGAGACATAGGCGAAGCTTATTCGCTCCCTAGTCATTGAAACACCCATCAATTCCATCACAACTAGAAGTAGGCTTTTACCTTCATTGAAGGGGCCGAGCTAGTATAAATTCTCTTGCGTCCTTGTGTCCGCTTTAACCCCTTCAAGCTAACCCGTAGCGATGGCTCCACGACTAAGTCCTTTCTCTAGGACATCTGCCGTGACAAAACCACGACACAACGGGTGCAAGCCAGTTTTGCACAAGCAGAATACTCAAGTTAAACTTGACGATCCTAGTATATGCAGATATGGTCTTAGAACACTGAGACCGAAAGGTCGAGCGTGAATCATATAATAGATAAGATCAACATAGTGATGTTCACCATTGAAAACTACTCCATCTCACGTGATGATCGGACATAGTTTAGTTGATATGGATCACGTGATCACTTAGATGATTAGAGGGATGTCTATCTAAGTGGGAGTTCTTAAGTAATATGATTAATTGAACTTTAATTTATCATGAACTTAGTACCTGATAGTATTTTGCATGTCTATGTTGTTGTAGATAAATGGCTCGTGCTACTGTTCCATTGAATTTTGATACGTTCCTAGAGAAAGCTAAGTTGAAATATGATGGTAGCAACTACACGTACTGGGTCCATAACTTGAGGATTATCCTCATTGCTGCATAGAAGAATTACGTCCTAGAAGCACCGCTAGGTGCTAGACCTGCTGCAGATGCTGCTAATGAAGTTAAGAAATGTCTGGCAGAGTAAAACTAACAACTACTCGATAGTTCAGTGTGCCATGCTTTACGGCTTAGAACTGGGACTTCAACGACGTTTTGAACGTCATGGAGCATATGAGATGTTCCAGGAGTTGAAGTTAATATTTCAAGAAAATGCCCGGATCGAGAGATATGAAGTCTCCAATAATTTCTACAGCTGCAAGATTGAGGAGAATAGTTTTGTCAGTGAACATATACTCAGAATGTTTGGGTACCACAACCACTTGACTCAACTGGGAGTTAATCTTCCTGATGATAGTGTCATTGATAGAGTTCTTCAATCACTGCCACCAAGCTACAAAAGCTTCGTGATGAACTATAATATGCAAGGGATGGATAAGGCAATTCCCGAGCTCTTCACGATGCTAAAAGCTGCGGAGGTAGAAATCAAGAAGGAGCATCAAGTGTTGATGGTTAACAAGACCACTAGTTTCAAGAAAAATGGCAAAGAGAAGAAGGGGAACTTCAAGAAGAACGGCAAGCAAGTTGCTGCTCAAGTGAACAAGCCCAAGTCTGGACCTAAGCCTGAGACTGAGTGCTTCTACTGCAAAGGCACTAGTCACTGGAAGCGGAACTGCCCTACGTATTTGGCGGATAAGAAGGATGTCAAAGTGAAAGGTATATTTGATATACATGTTATTGATGTGTACCTTACTAATGCTCGCAGTAGTGCCTGGGTATTTGATACTGGTTCTGTTGCTCACATTTGCAACTCGAAACAGGGGCTACATATTAAGCGAAGATTGGCTAAGGACGAGGTGATGATGTGCGTGGGAAATGGTTCCAAAGTTGATGTGATCGCGGTCAGCACGCTACCTCTACATCTACCTTCGGGATTAGTATTAGACCTAAATAATTGTTATTTGGTGCCAGCGTTAAGCATTCACATTATATCTGGATCTTGTTTGATGCGAGACGGTTATTCATTTAAATCAGAGAATAATGGTTGTTCTATTTATATGAGTAATATCTTTTATGGTCATGCACCCTTGATGAGTGGTCTATTTGTATTGAATCTCGATAGTAGTGATACACATATTCATAGTATTGAAGCCAAAAGATATAAGTTTAATAATGATAGTGCAACTTATTTGTGGCACCGCCATTTAGGTCATATTGGTGTAAAGCGCATGAAGAAACTCCATGCTGATGGGCTTTTGGAATCACTTGATGCTTGTGAACCATGCCTCATGTGCAAGATGACTAAGACTCCGTTCTCCAGAACAACGGAACGAGCAACAGATTTATTGGAAATAATACATGCTGATGTATGTGGTCCGATGAGTATTGATGCTCGTGGTGGGTATCGTTATTTTTTGCCCTTCACAGATGATTTGAGCAGATGTGTGTATGTCTACTTGATGAAACATAAGTCTGAAACATTTGAAAAATTTAAAGAATTTCAGAGTGAAGTGGAAAATCATCGTAGCAAGAAAATTAAGTTTCTACCATCTGATCGTGGAGGTGAATATTTGAGTTATGAGTTTCGTCTTCATTTGAAACAACGCGGAATAGTTTCGCAACTCACGCCACCTGGAACACCACAGCGTAACGGTGTGTCTAAACGTCGTAACCGCTCTTTATTAGATATGGTGCGATCTATGATGTCTCTTACTGATTTACCACTATCATTTTGGGGTTATGCTTTAGAGATGGCTGCATTCACGTTAAATATGGCACCATCGAAATCCGTTGAGACGACACCATATGAACTGTGGTTTGGCAAGAAACCCAAGTTTTCATTTCTTAAAGTTTGGGGCTGCGATGCTTATGTGAAAAAACTTCAACCTGATAAGATCGAACCCAAATCGGAGAAATGTGTCTTCATAGGATACCCAAAGGAAACTATTGGGTACACCTTCTATCACAGACCCGAAGGCAATATATTCGTTGCTAAGAATGGATCCTTTCTAGAGAAGGAGTTTCTCTCGAAAGAAGTGAGTGGGACGAAAGTAGAACTTGATGAGGTAACTGTACCTTCTCCCTTATTGGAAAGTAGTCCATCACAAAAATTAGTTCCAGTGATTCCTACACCAATTAGTGAGGAAGTTAATGATGTTGATCATGAAACTTTTGATCAAGTTACTACCAAACCTCGTAGGTCAACCAGAGCAAGATCCGCACAAGAGTGGTACGGTAATCCTGTTCTGGAGGTCATGTTACTTGACCATGACGAACCTATGAACTATCAGGAAGCGATGATGAGCCCAGATTTCGCAAAATGGCTTGAAGCCATGAAATCTGAGATGGGATCCATGTATGAGAACAAAGTATGTACTTTGGTTGACTTGCCCGATGATCATCAAGCCATAGAGAATAAATGGGTCTTCAAGAAGAAGACTGACGCTGACTGTAATGTTACTGTCTACAAAGCTCGACCTGTTGCGAAAGGTTTTCGACAAGTTCAAGGAGTTGACTACGATGAGACCTTCTCACCCGTAGTGATGCTTATGTCCGTCTGAATCATGTTAGCAATTGCCGCATTTTATGATTATGAAATTTGGCAAATGGATGTCAAAACTGCATTCCTTAATGGATATCTTAAATAAGAGTTGTATATGATGCAACTGGAAGGTTTTGTCGATCCAAAAGGTGTTAACAAAGTGTGCAAGCTCCAGCGATCCATTTATGGACTGGTGCAAGCATCTCGTAGTTGGAATATACGCTTTGATAGTGTGATCAAAGCATATGGTTTTATATAGACTTTTGGAGAAGCCTGTATTTACAAGAAAGTGAGTGGGAGCTCTGTAGCATTTCTGATATTATATGTGGATGAAATATTGTTAATTGGAAATGATACTGCATTTCTAAATAGCATAAAAGGATACTTGTATAAGAATTTTTCAATGAAAGACCTCGGTGAAGCTGCTTATATGTTGGGCATCAAGATCTATAGAGATAGATCAAGATGCTTAATTGGACTTTCACAAAGCACATACCTTGATAAAGTTTTGAAGAAGTTCAAAACGGATCAAGCAAACAAAGGGTTCTTGCCTGTGTTACAAGGTGTGAAGTTGAGCAGACTCAATGCTCGATGTCGGTGTCAAAACCGGCGGATCTCGGGTAGGGGGTCCCGAACTGTGCGTCTAAGGTCGATGGTAACAGGAGACAGGGGACATGATGTTTACCCAGGTTCGGGCCCTCTCTATGGAGGTAATACCCTAGGTCCTGCTTGATTGATATTGATGAATACGAGTATTAGAAGCGTTGATCTACCTCGAGATCGTAATGGCTAAACCCTAGAGCTCTAGCTCGTATGGCTATGGTAATCGGTATCTCTCCCTCTCCGGACTAAGTCCTCCGGTTTATATAGACACCGGGAAGATCTAGGGTTACACAAGGTCGGTTACAAAGAAAGGAATCTAAATATTCGGTCACCAAGCTTGCCTTCCACGCCAAGGAGAGTCCTATCCGGATACGGGTGCAATCTTCGGTCTTCGTATCTTCACAGTCCATCAGTCCGGCCCATGTCTAACAGGCCGGATGCCCGAGGACCCCTTAGTTCAGGACTCCCTCAGTAGCTCCGAACCAGGCTTCAATGACGAGGTGTTCGGCGCACGGATTTTCTTCGGCATTGCAAGGCGGGTTCCTCCTCCGACGTCTTATAAGTAATGTATTCGGCTTTCTATTCAATGCCGCACTCCTCGGCTTCTGTGCATCGATGACTTCAGCTTCCACGTGTCAAGCGAATGCGGACGGTCAGGGTATTTTTGCAAACGATCCCTCGGCCATGCAAGAAAGCGAGTATATTTAAAGAGATTGGGTCTCAGATCCATTCGACACCACACAGAGAAAATCCTCATAGATTACCAGGAAGGACCATTCCAACATGGCTAGTATTCCCAGCTCCTCCTCCCGTTTCGACCCAGAGAAAGGCGAGTGGGAGAGGTGCTCCGTGTCCCATAGTCAATTAGCAAAGTTGCAAATGCAGGGATTTCTCCCCCCTGCGGATCTGGTACCTGTTCGAGCGGGGTTGGCTTCCTTCAACGGCAAAACCCAAGTGGAGGATTTCCCCAATCCATCTGTGGGAGAGCGAGTGTGCTTCATCCCCTATCTGCTGAGGGGCGTGGGATTTCCAATTCACCCATTCCTCCGAGGGTTTCTGGAGTATTATGGCCTCCAGCTGCATAATTTTACCCCAACCTCCATCTTGCACATTGCGGGTTACGTTGATTTATGCGAACTATTCCTTGGTTGTGAGGCCCATTTCAATTTATGGACAAGAATGTTCTGCCTTGTCCCACGCAACCACGAGGGATCGATATTTGAAGTGGGCGGGGCCGAAATATGGCGCATTGCTGAGACTGGATATCTATCCGGCACACCGAAGAAAGCTTCCAAAGAGTGGACCTCTGAGTGGTTTTACATTAAGGACGCCGTACTTCCAGATCCAGTGTAGAGGGGTCTACCCGAGTTTACAAGTGCTCCGTTGAAGAAACGCCTTAGCTGGCGTCCCCAGAGCCTCGAGGAAGAGGATAGCGCAGAGATCATGAAGGAAATATGCCCTAGAGGCAATAATAAAGTTATTATTTATTTCCTTATATCATGATAAATGTTTATTATTCATGCTAGAATTGTATTAACCGGAAACATAAAACATGTGTGAATACATAGACAAACAGAGTGTCACTAGTATGCCTCTACTTGACTAGCTCGTTAATCAAAGATGGTTATGTTTCCTAACCATGAACAAAGAGTTGTTATTTGATTAACGGGATCACATCATTAGGTGAATGATCTGATTGACATGACCCATTCCATTAGCTTAGCACCCGATTGTTTAGTATGTTGCTATTGCTTTCTTCATGACTTATACATGTTCCTATGACTATGATATTATGCAACTCCCGTTTGCCGGAGGAACACTTTGTGTGCTACCAAACGTGACAACGTAAATGGGTGATTATAAAGGTACTCTACAGGTGTCTCCAAAGGTACATGTTGGGTTGGCATATTTCGAGATTAGGATTTGTCACTTCGATTGTCGGAGAGGTATCTCTGGGCCCTCTCGGTAATGCACATCACATAAGCCTTGCAAGCATTGCAACTAATGAGTTAGTTGTGAGATGATGTATTACGGAACGAGTAAAGAGACTTGCCGGTAACGAGATTGAACTAGGTATTGAGATACCGACGATCGAATCTCGGGCAAGTAACATACCGATGACAAAGGGAACAACGTATGTTGTTATGCGGTCTGACTGATAAAGATCTTCGTAGAATATGTAGGAGCCAATATGAGCATCCAGGTTCCGCTATTGGTTATTGACCGGAGACGTGTCTCGGTCATGTCTACATTGTTCTCGAACCCGTAGGGTCCGCACGCTTAAGGTTTCGATGACAATTATATTATGAGTTTATGAGTATTGATGTACCGAAGTTAGTTCGGAGTCCCGGATGTGATCACGGACATGACGAGGAGTCTCGAAATGGTCGAGACATAAAGATTGATATATTGGACGGCTATATTCGGACACTGGAAGTGTTCCGGGTGATTTCGGAGAAAACCGGAGAGCCGGAGGGTTACCGGAACCCCCCCGGGAGGAGTAATGGGCCATATGGGCCTTAGTGGAGAGAGAGAGGGGCAGCCAAAGGTGGGCCGCGCGCCTCCTCCCCCCTGGGCCGAATTGGACTAGGAGAGGGGGGGGGGGCGCCCCCCTTTCCTTCTCCCTCCCTACTTCTTTCCCCCTCCTAGTAGGAGTCCTACTCCTACTAGGAGGAGGACTCCTCCTTGGCGCACCATAGGGGCCGGCCGGCCTCCTCCCCTTGACCCTTTGTATACGGGGGCAGGGGGCACCCCTAGACACACAAGTTGATCCACGTGATCATATTCTTAGCCGTGTGCGGTGCCCCCTTCCACCATAATCCTCGATAATATTGTAGCGGTGCTTAGGCGAAGCCCTGCGACGGTAGTACATCAAGATCGTCACCACGCCGTTGTGCTGACAGAACTCTTCCCCGACACTTTGCTGGATCGGAGTCCGGGGATCGTCATCGAGCTGAACGTGTGCTAAAACTCGGAGGTGCCGTAGTTTCGGTGCTTGATCGGTCGGGCCGTGAAGACGTACGACTACATCAACCGCGTTGTGCTAACACTTCCGCTGTCGGTCTATAAGGGTACGTAGATCACACTCTCCCCTCTCGTTGCTATGCATCACCATGATCTTGCGTGTGCGTAGGAATTTTTTTGAAATTACTACGTTCCCCAATAGTGGCATCCGAGCCTAGGTTTTATATGTTGATGTTATATGCACGTGTAGAACACAAGTGAGTTGTGGGCGATATAAGTCATACTGCTTACCAGCATGTCATACTTTGGTTCGGCGGTATTGTTGGACGAAGCGGCCCGGACCGACATTACGCGTACGCTTACACGAGACCGGTTCTCCCGACGTGCTTTGCACATAGGTGGCTTGTGGGTGACAGTTTCTCCAACTTTAGTTGAACCGAGTGTGGCTACGCCCGATCCTTGCGAAGGTTAAAATAGCACCAACTTGACAAACTATCGTTGTGGTTTTGATGCGTAGGTAAGATTGGTTCTTGCTTAAGCCCGTAGCAGCCACGTAAAACTTGCAACAACAAAGTAGAGGACGTCTAACTTGTTTTTGCAGGGCATGTTGTGATGTGATATGGTCAAGACATGATGCTAAATTTTATTGTATGAGATGATCATGTTTTGTAACCGAGTTATCGACAACTGGCAGGAGCCATATGGTTATCGCTTTATTGTATTCAATGCAATCGCACTGTAATGCTTTACTTTATCACTAAGCGGTAGCGATAGTCGTGGAAGCATAAGATTGGCGAGACGACAACGATGCTACGATGGAGATCAAGGTGTCGCGCCGGTGACGATGGTGATCACGACGGTGCTTCGAAGATGGAGATCACAAGCATAAGATGATGATGGCCATATCATATCACCTATATTGATTGCATGTGATGTTTATCTTTTATGCATCTTAGCTTGCTTTGATTGACGGTAGCATTATAAGATGATCTCTCACTAATTATCAAGAAGTGTTCTCCCTGAGTATGCACCGTTGCGAAAGTTCTTCGTGCTAAGACACCACGTGATGATCGGGTGTGATAGGCTCTATGTTCAAATACAACGGGTGCAAAACAGTTGCACACGCGGAATACTCAGGTTATACTTGACGAGCCAAGCATATACAGATATGGCCTCGGAACACGGAGACCGAAAGGTCGAGCGTGAATCATATAGTAGATATGATCAACATAGTGATGTTCACCAATGAAACTACTCCATCTCACGTGATGATCGGACATGGTTTAGTTGATTTGGATCACGTAATCACTTAGAGGATTAGAGGGATGTCTATCTAAGTGGGAGTTCTTTAAGTAAATTAATTGAACCTAAATTTATCATGAAACTTAGTACCTGATAGTATCTTGCTTGTTTATGCTTGATTGTAGATAGATGGCTCGTGCTGTTGTTCCATTGAATTTTAATGCGTTCCTTGAGAAAGCAAAGTTGAAAGATGATGGTAGCAATTACACGGACTGGGTACGTAACTTGAGTATTATCCTCATTGCTGCACAGAAGAATCACGTCCTGGAAGCACCGCTGGGTGCCAGGCCTGCTGCTGGAGCAACACCAGATGTTATGAACATCTGGCAGAGCAAAGCTGATGACTACTCAATAGTTCAGTGTGCCATGCTTTACGGCTTAGAATCGGGACTTCAACGATGTTTTGAACGTCATGGAGCATATGAGATGTTCCAGGAGTTGAAGTTAATATTTCAAGCAAATGCCCGGATTGAGAGATATGAAGTCTCCAATAAGTTCTATAGCTGCAAGATGGAGGAGAACAGTTCTCTTAGTGAGCATATACTCAAAATGTCTGGGTATAATAATCACTTGATTCAATTGGGAGTTAATCTTCCAGATGATTGCATCATTGACATAATTCTCCAATCATTGCCACCAAGCTACAAGAGCTTCATGATGAACTATAATATGCAAGGGATGAATAAGACTATTCCCGAGCTCTTCGCAATGCTGAAAGCTGTGGAGGTAGAAATCAAGAAGGAGCATCAAGTGTTGATGGTTAACAAGACCACTAGTTTCAAGAAAAAGGGCAAAGGGAAGAAGAAGGGGAACTTCAAAAAGAACAGCAAGCAAGTTGCTACTCAAGAGAAGAAACCCAAACCTGGACCTAAGCCTGAAACTGAGTGCTTCTACTGCAAGCAGACTGGTCACTGGAAGCGGAACTGCCCCAAGTATTTGGCGGATAAGAAGGATGGCAAGGTGAACAAAGGTATATATGATATACATGTTATTGATGTGTACCTTACTAATGCTCGCAGTAACACCTGGGTATTTCATACTGGTTCTGTTGCTAATATTTGCAACTCGAAACAGGGACTACGGATTAAGCGAAGATTGGCTAAGGATGAGGTGACGATGCGCGTGGGAAACGGTTCCAAAGTCGATGTGATCGCAGTCGGCACACTACCTCTACATCTACCTTCGGGATTAATATTAGACCTAAATAATTGTTATTTGGTGCCAGCGTTAAGCATGAACATTATATCTGGATCTTGTTTGATGCGAGACGGTTATTCATCTAAATCTGAGAATAATGGTTGTTCTATTTATGTGAGTAATATCTTTTATGGTCATGAACCCTTAGAGAGTGGTCTATTTTTATTGAATCTCGATAGTAGTGACACACATATTCATAGTGTTGAAGCCAAAAGAAGCAGAGTTGATAATGATAGTGCAACTTATTTGTGGCACTGCCGTTTGGGTCATATCGGTATAAAGCGCATGAAGAAACTCCATACTGATGGACTTTTGGAACCACTTGATTATGAATCACTTGGTACTTGCGAACCGTGCCTCATGGGCAAGATGACTAAAACAACGTTCTCCGGTACTATGGAGAGAGCAACAGATTTGTTGGAAATCATACATACAGATGTATGTGGTCCGATGAATATTGAGGCTCGTGGCGGATATCGTTATTTTCTCACCTTCACAGATGACTTAAGCAGATATGGGTATATCTACTTAATGAAACACAAGTCTGAAACATTTGAAAAGTTCAAAGAATTTCAGAGTGAACTAGAAAATCATCGTAACAAGAAAATAAAATTCCTACGATCTGATCGTGGAGGAGAATATTTGAGTTACGAGTTTGGTGTACATTTGAAAAATTGTGGAATAGTTTCACAACTCACGCCACCCGGAACACCACAGCGTAATGGTGTGTCCGAACGTCGTAATCGTACTTTACTAGATATGGTGCGATCTATGATGTCTCTTACTGATTTACTGCTATCGTTTTGGGGATACGCTCTAGAGACGGCCGCATTCACGTTAAATAGGGCACCATCAAAATCCGTTGAGACGATGCCTTATGAACTGGGGTTTGGCAAGAAACCAAAGTTGTCGTTTTTGAAAGTTTGGGGCTGCGATGCTTATGTGAAAAAGCTTCAACCTGATAAGCTCGAACCTAAATCGGAGAAATGTGTCTTCATAGGATATCCAAAGGAGACTATTGGATACACCTTCTATCACAGATCTGAAGGCAAGACTTTTGTTGCTAAGTTCGGAAACTTTCTGGAGAAGGAGTTTCTCTCGAAAGAAGTGAGTGGGAGGAAAGTAGAACTTGACGAGGTAACTGTACCTGCTCCCTTATTGGAAAGTAGTGCATTACAAAAAACTGTTTCTGTGACACCTACACCAGTTAGTGAGGAAGCTAATGATGATGATCATGAAACTTCAGAACAAGATACTACTGAACCTCGTAGATCAACCAGAGTGAGATCCGCGCTAGAGTGGTACGGTAATCTTGTTCTGGAAGTCATGCTACTAGATCATGATGAACCTACGAACTATGAAGAAGCGATGGTGAGCCCAGATTCCGCAAAATGGCTTGAATCCATGAAATCTGAGATGGGATACATGTATGAGAACAAAGTATGGACTTTGGTTGACTTGCCCGATGATCGGCAAGCAATTGAGAATAAATGGATCTTCAAGAAGAAGACTGACGCTGACGGTAATATTACTGTCTACAAAGCTCGACTTGTCGCAAAAGGTTTTCGGCAAGTTCAAGGGATTGACTACGATGAGACCTTCTCACCCATAGCGATGCTTAAGTCTGTCCGAATCATGTTAGCAATTGCCGCATTTTATGACTATGAAATTTGGCAGATGGATGTCAAAACTGCATTCCTGAATGGATTTCTGGAAGAAGAGTTGTATATGATGCAACCAGAAGGTTTTGTCGATCCAAAGGGAGCTAACAAAGTGTGCAAGCTCCAGCCATCCATTTATGGACTGGTGCAAGCCTCTCAGAGTTGGAATAAATGCTTTGATAGTGTTTTCAAAGCATTTGGTTTTATATAGACTTTTGGAGAAGCCTGTATTTACAAGAAAGTGAGTGGGAGCTCTGTAGCATTTCTGATATTATATGTGGATGACATATTACTGATTGGAAATGATATAGAATTTCTGGATAGCATAAAGGGATACTTGAATAAGAGTTTTTCGATGAAAGACCTCGGTGAAGCTGCTTACATATTAGGCATTAAGATCTATAGAGATAGATCAAGACGCTTAATTGGACTTTCACAAAGCACATACCTTGACAAAGTTTTGAAGAAGTTCAAAATGGATCAAGCAAAGAAAGGGTTCTTGCCTGTGTTACAAGGTGTGAAGTTGAGTAAGACTCAATGCCCGACCACTGCAGAAGATAGAGAGAAAATGAAAGATGTTCCCTATGCTTCAGCCATAGGCTCTATCATGTATGCAATGCTGTGTACCAGACCTGATTTGTGCCTTGCTATAAGTCTAGCAAGGAGGTACCAAAGTGATCCAGGAGTGGATCACTGGACAGCGGTCAAGAACATCCTGAAATACCTGAAAAGGACTAAGGATATGTTTCTCATATATGGAGGTGACAAAGAGCTCATCATAAAAGGTTACGTTGATGCAAGCTTTGACACTGATCCGGACGATTCTAAATCACAAACTGGATACGTATTTACATTAAACGGTGGAGCTATCAGTTGGTGCAGTTCTAAACAAAGCGTTGTAGCGGGATCTACATGTGAAGCGGAGTACATAGCTGCTTCAGAAGCAGCAAATGAAGGAGTCTGGATGAAGGAGTTCATATCCGATCTAGGTGTCATACCTAGTGCATCGGGTCCAATGAAAATCTTTTGTGACAATACTGGTGCAATTGCCTTGTCAAAGGAATCCAGATTTCACAAGAGAACCAAGCACATCAAGAGACGCTTCAATTCCATCCGGGATCTAGTCCAGGTGGGAGACATAGAGATTTGCAAGATACATACGGATCTGAATGTTGCAGACCCATTGACTAAGCCTCTTCCACGAGCAAAACATGATCAGCACCAAGGCTCCATGGGTGTTAGAATCATTACTGTGTAATCTAGATTATTGACTCTAGTGCAAGTGGGAGACTGAAGGAAATATGCCCTAGAGGCAATAATAAAGTTATTATTTATTTCCTTATATCATGATAAATGTTTATTATTCATGCTAGAATTGTATTAACCGGAAACATAATACATGTGTGAATACATAGACAAACAGAGTGTCACTAGTATGCCTCTACTTGACTAGCTCGTTAATCAAAGATGGTTATGTTTCCTAACCATGAACAAAGAGTTGTTATTTGATTAACGGGATCACATCATTAGGTGAATGATCTGATTGACATGACCCATTCCATTAGCTTAGCACCCGATCGTTTAGTATGTTGCTATTGCTTTCTTCATGACTTATACATGTTCCTATGACTATGAGATTATGCAACTCCCATTTGCCGGAGGAACACTTTGTGTGCTACCAAACGTCACAACGTAAATGGGTGATTATAAAGGTACTCTACAGGTGTCTCCAAAGGTACATGTTGGGTTGGCGTATTTCGAGATTAGGATTTGTCACTCCGATTGTCGGAGAGGTATCTCTGGGCCCTCTCGGTAATGCACATCACATAAGCCTTGCAAGCATTGCAACTAATGAGTTAGTTGTGAGATGATGTATTACGGAACGAGTAAAGAGACTTGCCGGTAACGAGATTGAACTAGGTATTGAGATACCGACGATCGAATCTCGGGCAAGTAACATACCGATGACAAAGGGAACAACGTATGTTGTTATGCGTTCTGACCGATAAAGATCTTCGTAGAATATGTAGGAGCCAATATGAGCATCCAGGTTCCGCTATTGGTTATTGACCGGAGACGTGTCTCAGTCATGTCTACATTGTTCTCGAACCCGTAGGGTCCGCACGCTTAAGGATTCGATGACAGTTATATTATGATTTTATGAGTATTGATGTACTGAAGTTAGTTTGGAGTCCCGGATGTGATCACGGACATGACGAGGAGTCTCGAAATGGTCGAGACATAAAGATTGATATATTGGACGGCTATATTCGGACACCGGAAGTGTTCCGGGTGATTTCGGAGAAACCCGGAGAGCCGGAGGGTTACCGGAACCCCCCCGGGAGGAGTAATGGGCCATATGGGCCTTAGTGGAGAGAGAGAGGGGCAGCCAAAGGTGGGCCGCGCGCCTCCTCCCTCCTGGTCCGAATTGGACTAGGAGAGGGGGGGCGGTGCCCCCCTTTCCTTCTCCCTCCCCACTTCTTTCCCCCTCCTAGTAGGAGTCCTACTCCTACTAGGAGGAGGACTCCTCCTTGGCGCACCATAGGGGCCGGCCGGCCTCCTCCCCTTGATCCTTTATATACGGGGGCAGGGGGCACCCCTAGACACACAAGTTGATCCATGTGATCATATTCTTAGCCGTGTGCGGTGCCCCCTTCCACCATAATCCTCGATAATATTGTAGCGGTGCTTAGGCGAAGCCCTGCGACGGTAGTACATCAAGATCGTCACCACGCCGTCGTGCTGACGGAACTCTTCCCTAACACTTTGCTGGATCGGAGTCCGGGGATCGTCATCGAGCTGAACATGTGCTAAAACTCGGAGGTGCGGTAGTTTCGGTGCTTGATCGGTCGGGCCGTGAAGACGTACGACTACATCAACCGCGTTGTGCTAACGCTTCCGCTATCGGTCTACAAGGGTACGTAGATCACACTCTCCCCTCTCGTTGCTATGCATCACCATGATCTTGCTTGTGCGTAGGATTTTTTTTGAAATTACTATGTTCCCCAACAGATCAATTTGCTGCTGGGTAAAATCAAGATGCTCGCCCAGTCCGGATTGTCAATAGTCGAGGTAATGGCGGTTTCCATAACACGCGGGGGGGGGGGTCCAACCACTCCAATATAGAGGGCTACCCATGTGGCATTACAATGGGGAAGACGACAACTCCCGTTGCGGTCGGAAGGGCCCGAAGACTCCCGCCGCTCTGGTCAAAATATTATCCGAACTGTATAAAGGGGAGCAGGAGGAGTTCGCCCGTCTCCAATATCGAGACGGGTTTTCCATGTACAACTCTCCTAGATGGGCAAGCCCTAACTCCACTATTCGACTCCTTTCCCTGAATTATTTCTGAAGGGTGGTATCTTATTCATTCATGAAAGGAATGGCGAAAGGCTGTCGAGGGGATCCATGACCCTGCCCCTCAGCCAGAGAATCACAATCGGGATCTTGACCCCGGATATGAGGAAGATCCGGACATATTCGTGGAGCTCAAAGATGGAGTTTTCTATCAGACAAGCTATGACGGCACCGATGTACCCATCATCACCGATTACCCCGGCCTCCTTCCTGCTTCACACGTAAGTAATTTTAGCCGGTACTTTCCTCTAGAGGGTTCCCTTACTATGCCTCACCCACCACATTTATTCCATGTTTCAAAGGGGAGATGCTTAGCACCGCGAGATGCACCAGAAAAATCTCTGAGGAGAGTAGTGCCCGTGCCTAGCACATTTTCAAAGAGGAAGGCCAACGATAGCACGACAGAACCATCGTCAAAGAGGTAAGGCTTTTCTTTTCAAGAATACCCATTCTGATTGTCACATCCAACTGAAATGCCACTCACTGTATTCCAGCAGGAAAAGTATCCGCCGGACTGTGTCCGGGGATCCGGCCGGTCCTGCCTCTACTAGCCACGTTTCGGACTCCGCCCAAAGAATGGGGGCTGATACGGGAGCGGCGCCGGACTGTCCTCCCGCAGAGGATTCAGACGACTTATCTGTCATGAACTCTGAAGTGGAGAGCGCTATGAATCATCGTCATTGGAGGGCCGTTCTTCATAACCCTGGTTTTTCGAAAGCATCATTTAATGCCTTCAATTCGGCCGATGCGTATATTCGAGCTGCTTGGGATGGGCTTGTCAGAGCCACAGACCAGTATCTAAAAGATATCCAGGTAAGCATAGATTTAATAAGCATACACCAGTAGCCCTCAAGACTTAAAGTAGTTGATACAATTGATTTAAGGATCAATGTATAACCAAGTGCTTACAGAGAAGAACACCCTGTTAGCTCAGGAACTAGAAAAGTGTCAAAGCCAGCTAACTACTGCCAATGCCGAACTGGAGAAATACAAGAAGGCATCCCCTGTTAATGTTTCCCTCCATCGAGAAAACCTAATGGTACACTCATAATGCTAAACTAGTTGCTTACCTTTTTATCGGATCATTAGACCAACTGCAAGAACAGCTGGACGCCGCTCAAAGCGGAGAACATGGAGCCAAAAAACTGCTAGTAGTGGGCGAGCGTGTGCTAACAAAAGTCGTTCAAGAGAAAAACAAGCTCCAGGATGCGAACACCCAAATGCGCGAAGAACTGAAAGATGTACGGGCCCAGCTGGCAGACTCCGTGAAGGAGAACAAAAAGCTGCGAGGCGGCATATTCAATATGTGGCCAAATTTATCTGTTGGCAGTTTGGGGGTAAAATTAGCTGATATAGCTATGATTGCAGGTATGTTGACGGGCCGTCCCGAAGAGGAGGTGTCCGGATCAGTAAGTGATTTTCTGCAAGGGCTGTCACAGTTGCACGAGAAAGCTCGACAGGCAATGCGGAGTGTAGCCAAGGCGTTATGGCCACCCGCCTCCCCTCCAGGGAGTATGGTGAAGCTTGTAGAGCTGTTCAAGGGAGTGCGGCGGCGTATCCGACCGTGGAAGATATCGGCTTGCCGAGAGGGTGCGCGAGAGGCCCGGGCCATGGTAAAAACGCGGTATACCAAGCTGGATCCGAATCACATGGCCCGGGTCGGACGCTAGGGTCAAATGGGGAAGAAATTCCCGTTAGTTTAGTATATGACCAAGTGGAGGTGGCCGCTAGATATTCCCAACATGATTGTAAGTTAGACCGCATGTTGGATGGTATAGAGGAGGAAGTCTTTAAGTCCTAAGTGACTATGCACTTTCCTTCTAGCTGGATAATAAAAACAATTGTCATGGCCGACCTTTTCGCTTCGACCTCTGGACCAGAAGGTGCGGAGTGTTTCCGAATACCCTAATGGTAGAATATACCGGGGTATGTATGGGAACCAGGCGTAGGGGTCATAGTTGCTTGAACAGACAATGTGTATCCGGCTAGTTATGTTATATTACATTATGTAAGAAACATCTTCCAGAGAGAATAGTTCCGTTAAGGGTTCCTTTCCCTGGGTGTGCCTGCAATTAATGTGCATGTCCGAACTGTGATTGAAAAAAATTTATAGAGTAAGTCACTTCTGGGGCTTCACAATGGAGTGAATGCAGAAACATCTTTAATTCACCGACCGAATATCCCCTTAAGAATGCTAGCTTTTGGCTTCACCCAGTCTGAGGTACACATCCGGATGACCCGGCAGTAACAATCGCAGAGTTGCTCCCTTTATGCCCTAGCCGAACTAACGGGAACGTAGGGCATAAGCACAGGAGCCAAGCAATCCAGCTTAGCCAAAACTTAAGTCATATCGATGCATATAATTGTGAAGAAAAGGTACATATGGAAAAATGCATATGGGGTGAGCTTGATGCTCGAAGAATAATAGCAAGCTTCTGTATGAGAAGCCCCCAGGTATAATGAACGTACATATGTGGAGATGTACGCATCAGGGGAGGACAGTCTAGCCGTACTAAAGCTGTAGGGATAAAGAGCAATACGAAAAAAAGATAAAAAACGAAAAGAGAGAAAAAATAACGTTAATAACAGAAGGAAGGAGACGAACATAGAGTTCGGCGCTAGGCATAAAATCGCCGGAGTCTCGCAGCATTCCAGGGGTTCGGCTCCAGGTGATTGTCTGACGCATCATGCAGGCAGTACGCTCCTCCGGTGAGAACTTCGTCAATGATGAAGGGACCCTCCCACTTGGTCTTGAGTTTGTACTTTTTCTTCTCCGACAGGCGTAGAATGAGTTCACCAACGTTATAAGTCTTGGCCCGTACTTCTCTGCTTTGACACCTGCGAGCCTGCTGTTGATAAAATGAGGAACGGGCTTTTGCGACGTCACGCTCCTCCTCCAGGGCATCTAAGCTGTCCTGTTGATCAAGCTAGGCTTCTCTCTCTTCGTACATGTGCACTCGAGGTGAGTCATGAATAATATCGTAGGGTAACACTGCTTCTGCACCGTACACCATGAAGAAAGGTGTATATCCAGTAGTGCAGTTGGGCGTGGTCCGCAGCCCCCAGAGTAGGGAGTCAAGTTCCTCCACCCAGTGCTTGTCTGATTCTTTCAAAGACTGCACTAGTCTAGGTTTGATGCCGCTCATAATAAGACCATTAGCCCGTTCGACTTGACCGTTTGTATGCGGGTGATAGACAGAGGCATAATCGAGCTTAATGCCCAGATTAGCGCACCAGGTTTTCACTTCATTGGCTGTGAAATTAGAGCCATTATCGGTGATTATGCTGTGTGGGACACCATAACGATGTACCACGCCGGATATGAAATCTATTACCGGCCCCGCTTCGGCCGTTTTGACTAGTTTGGCCTTTATCCACTTAGTGAATTTATCCACCATGACCAGCAGATACTTTCTCTTATGGCTTCCTCCTTTAAGGGGTCCGACCATGTCGAGTCCCCAGACCGCAAAAGGCCAAGTGATGGGGATTGTTTGTAATGCGGTGGGGGGCATATGGCTTTGGTTGGCAAAGAGCTGGCATCCGATGCAACATTGGACAAGGTCCTGTGCATCTGCTTAGGCCGTCAGCCAATAAAACCCTGTACGGAAGGCCTTGCTAACAAGGGCCTAAGCTGCAGCGTGGTGACCACCGAGTCTAGCATGAATTTCAGCCAAGAGCTGCCGCCCCTCTTCCTCGGAGATACATCATTGAAGAACTCCGGTAGCGCTTTTCTTATAGAGCTCTCCATCATGAACCTTGTAGGCCTTCGAACGCCGGATAATGCAGCGAGCCTCATTCTGATCCTCGGGAAGCTCCTTCCTATTAAGGTAGGCCAGGAAGGGTTCGGTCCATGGGGCAATGACTTCCATGATGAGATGCGCCGAAAGTGTTATTTCAGTGGCTGAGCCTCCGATGATGTCGGTGTTTTCGGAATCTGGGGTTATGTTCGGGTCCGGACTAGTGTTGCCGTTTTCCCCCTGCCACACCACGGATGGCTTAAAAAGCCTTTCCAGAAAGATATTAGGTGGGACGGGGTCGCGCTTAGTGCCAATACGAGCAAGAATGTCCGCCGCTTGATTAATTTCTTGGGCCACATGATGGAACTTGAGCCCCTCGAACCGGGCCGACATTTTTATGACGACATTACGATAAGCTTCCATATTCGGATCTTTGGTGTCGAAGTCTCCATTTATTTGAGATATTGCAAGGTTTGAGTCCCCGCGCACTTCTAGGCGTTGTATGCCCATGGAGACAGCCATTCGGAGACCATGCAATAAGGCCTCGTATTCGGCTACATTGTTGGAGTCTGTGTATAATATTTGGAGTATGTACTGAACGACGTCTCCAGTAGGTGATGTTAAAACGACGCCCGCCCCTAGCCCTGCTAGCATTTTGGAGCCATCGAAATACATAACCCAATTGGAATATGTGCCGTACTCTTTAGGGAGTTCGGCCTCTGTCCATTCGGCGACGAAATCAGCCAGTACTTGGGATTTAATAGCTCGACGTGGTTTGTATGTAATATCAAATGGAAGGAGCTCAATGGCCCATTTGGAAATCCGGCCCGTGGCATCGCGGTTGTTTATAATGTCACTGAGTGGTACTTCGGAAGCCACCATGATCGAACACTCCTGGAAGTAGTGACAGAGCTTTCGGGATGCCATGAAGACCGCGTATGCTATCTTTTGATAATGGGGGTACCAGGATTTGCATGGTGTAAGGACAGTGGATACGTAGTATACTGGCTTCTAAAGCGGGAATTTGTGTCCGTCATGTTCTCGTTCAACGACGAGCATGACGCTCACCACCTGATGTGTTGCCGATATCTATAATAACATCGGTTCACCGACGTTTGGCGCAGCCAGGATTGGGTTGCTTGCAAGAAGGGTTTTTATTTCCTCCAGTCCGGCTGTTGCCGCGTCCGTCCACTCGAAGTGATCGGTTCGCCGTAGAAGGCAATAGAGTGGCAGTGCATTTTCTCCCAACCTGGAGATAAAGCGGCTTAGAGCTGCAATGCAACCCGCGAGCTTTTGGACTTGTTTAAGGTCTGCTGGCGTAGCCAATTGTGACCGAGCTCAGATTTTGGCTGGATTTGCTTCAATTCCTCTGTTGGAAACGATGAAGCCCGGCAGTTTTCCAGTGGGGACATCGAAAACGCACTTTTCCGGATTGAGCTTACGTGCGGAGGTTATGAAATGTGAGACGTAAATCGTCTATTAGTGTTTCGACGCGCCTAGTTTTGATGATGATGTTGTCCACATAAGCTTCAACTGTCTTGCCGATCTGTTTCCCCAGGCATGTTTGAATCATGCGTTGGTATGTGGTGCTGGCGTTCTTGAGCCCGAAGGGCATGGTGTTGAAGCAGAATGGCCCATATGGGGTAATGAATGCTGTTGCAGCTTGATCAGACTCCTTCATTTTGATTTGATGGTATCTAGAATATGTATCAAGGAAGCACAGTGAGTCGTGTCCTGCGGTAGCATCGATGATCTGATCAATGCGGGGGAGGGGGAAGGGATCCTTAGGGGAAGCCTTATTGAGGTCTTTAAAATCGACGCATAACCACCAGGATTTGTCCTTCTTTGGTACCATCACCAGGTTTGCCAGCCAGTCCGGATGTTTTATTTCTCTGATGAATCTAGCCTCAATTAGCTTGGCCAGCTCCTCCCCCATAGCTTGGCGTTTGGGCTCGGAAAAGCGCCGCAGTGCTTGTTTGATTGGTTTGTATCCCTTTAAGATATTAAGGCTATGTTCGGCCAGCTCACGTGGGATTCCAGGCATGTCAGAAGGGCGCCAGGCGAATATATCCCAGTTTTCATGAAGGAAATCCCTTAGTGCGGCGTCAACCGTTGGGTCTAGTTGTGCTCCAATAGATGCTGTCTTCTTGGGGTCCGTTGGGTGGACCTGGAATTTGACTATTTCTTCTGCCGGTTTGAAGGAGGTGGATTTGGGTCATTTGTCTAAGATCACATCATCCCTATCCACCATGGAGTGCAGTGCGGTTAATTCTTCGGTCGCGAGGGCTTCAGATAATGCCTCAAGGGCCAGGGATGCGGTTTTGTTTTCGGCACGGAATGCTATGTTCAGATCACTGACAAGAGTGATTATGCCGTTTGGTCCGGGCATTTCGAGCTTCATATACCCGTAATGAAGTATAGCTTGGAAGCGTGTAAAAGCATGACGCCCCAACAAGGCGTGGTTGTTGGAAATATGCCCTAGAGGCAATAATAAAAGTATTATTATATTTCATTGTTCATGATAATTGTCTTTTATTCATGCTATAACTGTATTATCCGGAAATCGTAATACACGTGTGAATACTTAGACCACACATGTCCCTGGTAAGCCTCTAGTTGACCAGCTCGTTGTGATCAATAGATAGTCATGGTTTCCTGACTATGGACATTGGATGTCGTTGATAACGGGATCACATCATTAGGAGAATGATGTGATGGACAAGACCCAATCCTAAGCATAGCATAAAAGATCGTGTAGTTCGTTTTGCTAGAGCTTTGCAAGTGTCAAGTATCTCTTCCTTCGACCATGAGATCGTGTAACTCCTGGATACCGTAAGAGTGCCTTGGGTGTACCAAACGTCACAACGTAACTGGGTGACTATAAAGGTGCATTACAGGTATCTCCGAAAGTAGCTGTTGGGTTGACACGGATCGAGACTGGGATTTGTCACTCCGTATGACGGAGAGGTATCTCTGGGCCCACTCGGTAATGCATCATCATATTGAGCTCAATGTGACCAAGGTGTTGGACACGGGATCATGCATTACGGTATGAGTAAAGTGACTTACCGGTAACGAGACTGAACAAGGTATTGGGATACCGACGATCGAGTCTCGGGCAAGTAACGTACCGATTGACAAAGGGAATTGCATACAGGGTTTGATCGAATCCTCGACATAGTGGTTCATCCGATGACAACATCGAGGAGCATGTGGGAGCCATCATGGGTATCCAGATCCCGCTGATGGTTATTGACTGAGAGCGTCTCGGTCATGTCTGCATGTCTCCCGAACCCGTAGGGTCTACACACTTAAGGTTCGGTGACGCTAGGGTTATGAAGATATGTATATGCAGAAACCCGAATGTTGTTCGGAGTCCCGGATGAGATCCCGGACGTCACGAGGAGTTCCGGAATGGTCCGGAGGTAAAGAATTATATATAGGAAGTGCTATTTCGGGCATCGGGACAAGTTTCGGGGTTATCGGTATTGTACCGGGACCACCGGAAGGGTCCCGGGGGTCCACCGGGTGGGGCCACCTGTCCCGGGGGGCCACATGGGCTGTAGGGGGTGCACCTTGGCCATCATGGGCCAAGGGCACCAGCCCCTATAGGCCCATGCGCCTAGGGTTTCCCCCTAGGAGGAGTCCTAGTGGTGGAAGGCACCCCTAGGTGCCTTGGGGGGGAGGGAAACCTCCCCTAGGCCGCCGCCCTCCCCTAGTAGATCTCATCTACTAGGGCCGGCGCCCCCCCTGGCACCCCTATATATAGTGGGGGAGAGGAGGGACTCAACACACCAGCCCCTGGCGCCTCCACCTTTCCCCGTTACGTCTCTCCCTCGTAGTCTCGGCGAAGCCCTGCTGCTGTGACGCCCTGCATCCACCACCACGCCGTCGTGCTGCTGGATCTTCATCAACCTCTCCTTCCCCCTTGCTGGATCAAGAAGGAGGAGACGTCTCCCGTCCCGTACGTGTGTTGAACGCGGAGGTGCCGTCCGTTCGGCGCTGGTCATCGATGATTTGGATCACGTCGAGTACGACTACATCATCACCTTGCAAGCTTCCGCACGCGATCTACAAGTGGTATGTAGATGCAAACTCTCTCCCTAGACTCGTTGCTTAGATGAACTCATAGATGGATCTTGGTGAAACCGTAGGAAAAATTTTAATTTTCTGCAACGTTCCCCAACAATGGCATCATGAGCTAGGTCTATGCGTAGTTCTCTTTGCACGAGTAGAACACAACTTTGTTGTGGGCGTGGATTTTGTCATCTTACTTGCCTCTACTAGTCTTTTCTTGCTCAACGGTATTGTGGGATGAAGCGGCCCGGACCAACCTTACACGTACGCTTACGTGAGACCGGTTCCACCGACTGACATGCACAAGTTGCATAAGGTGGCCGGCGGGTGTCTGTCTCTCCCACCTTAGTTGGAGCGGAATCGATGAAGAGGGCCCTTATGAAGGGTAAATAGAAGTTGACAAAATCACGTTGTGGTGATTCGTAGGTAAGAAAACGTTCTTTCTAGAACCCAATTGCAGCCACGTAAAAGATGCAACAACAATTAGAGGACGTCTAACTTGTTTTTGCAGCGATTGATCATGTGATGTGATATGGCCAGAAGTTGTGATGAATGATGAATTGTGATGTATGAGATCATGTTCTTTGTAATAGGATTCACGACTTGCATGTCGATGAGTATGACAACCGGCAGGAGCCATAGGAGTTGTCATTATTTTTTGTATGACCTGCGTGTCATTGAATAACGTCATGTAAACTACTTTACTTTATTGCTAAACGTTAGTCATAGAAGTAGAAGTAGTCGTTGGCGTGACAACTTCATGAAGACACGATGATGGAGATCATGATGATGGAGATCATGGTGTCAAGCCGGTGACAAGATGATCATGGAGCCCCGAAGATGAAGATCAATGGAGCTATATGATATTGGCCATATCATGTCACAACTATATAATTGCATGTGATGTTTATTATGCATTATGCATCTTGTTTACTTAGGACGACGGTAGTAAATAAGATGATCCCTTATAAAATTTCAAGAAGTGTTCTCCCCTAACTGTGCACCGTTGCTACAGTTCGTCGTTTCTAAGCACCACGTGATGATCGGGTGTGATGGATTCTTACGTTCACATACAACGGGTGTAAGACAGTTTTACACAGCGAAAACACTTAGGGTTAACTTGACGAGCCTAGCATGTGCAGACATGGCCTCGGAACACGGAGACCGAAAGGTCGAACATGAGTCGTATGGAAGATACGATCAACATGAAAATGTTCACCGACGATGACTAGTCCGTCTCACGTGATGATCGGACACGGACTAGTCGACTCGGATCGTGTAACACTTAGATGACTAAAGGGATGTCTAATCTAAGTGGGAGTTCATAATTTGATTAGAACTTTATTATCATGAACTTAGTCTAAAACCTTTGCAAATATGTCTTGTAGATCAATGGCCAACGCTAATGTCAACATGAACTTCAACGCGTTCCTAGAGAAAACCAAGCTGAAAGATGATGGCAGCAACTATACGGACTGGGTCCGGAACCTGAGGATCATCCTCATAGCTGCCAGGAAACAATATGTCCTAGAAGGACCGCTAGGTGACGCTCCCGTCCCAGAGAACCAAGACATTATGAATGCTTGGCAAACTCGCGCTGATGATTACTCCCTCGTTCAGTGCGGCATGCTTTACAGCTTAGAACCGGGGCTCCAAAAGCGTTTTGAGCATCACGGAGCATATGAGATGTTCGAAGAGCTGAAACTAGTTTTCCAAGCTCATGCCCGGGTCGAGAGATATGATGTCTCCGACAAGTTCTACAGTTGTAAGATGGAGGAGAACAATTCTGTCAGTGAGCACATCCTAAAGATGTCTAGGTTGCACAACCGTATGACCCAGCTGAACATTAACCTCCCAGATGAGGCGGTCATTGACAGAATCCTCCAGTCGCTCCCACCAAGCTACAAGAGCTTTGTGATGAACTACAACATGCAGGGAATGGAAAAGACCATTCCTGAAGTGTTCTCGAGGCTGAAATCAAGAAAGAACATCAAGTGTTGATGGTCAATAAGACCACTAAGTTCAAGAAGGGCAAGGGTAAGAAGAACTTCAAGAAGGACGGCAAAGATGTTGCCGCACCTGGTAAGCCAGTTACCGGGAAGAAGTCAAAGAATGGACCCAAGCCTGAGACTGAGTGCTTTTATTGCAAGGGGAAGGGTCACTGGAAGCGGAACTGCCCCAAATACTTAGCGGATAAGAAGGCCGGCAACACCAAAGGTATATTTGATATACATGTGATTGATGTGTACCTTACCAGTACTCGTAGTAACTCCTGGGTATTTGATACCGGTGCCGTTGCTCATATTTGTAACTCACAGCAGGAGCTGCGGAATAAACGGAGACTGGCGAAGGACGAGGTGACGATGCGCGTCGGGAATGGTTCCAGAGTCGATGTGATCGCCGTCGGCACGCTGCCTCTACATTTACCTACGGGATTAGTGTTGAACCTTAATAATTGTTATTTAGTGCCAAGCTTGAGCATGAACATTGTATCTGGATCTCGTTTAATACGAGATAGCTACTCATTTAAGTCTGAGAATAATGGTTGTTCGATTTATATGAGAGATATGTTTTATGGTCATGCTCCGATGGTCAATGGTTTATTCTTAATGAATCTCGAGCGTAATATTACACATGTTCATAGTGTAGATGCCAAAAGATTTAAAGTTGATAACGATAGTCCCACATACTTGTGGCACTGCCGCCTTGGTCACATTGGTGTCAAGCGCATGAAGAAGCTCCATGCCGATGGACTTTTAGAGTCTCTTGATTATGAATCGTTTGACACGTGCGAACCATGCCTCTTGGGCAAAATGACCAAGACTCCGTTCTCCGGAACAATGGAGCGAGCAACCAACTTATTGGAAATCATACATACCGATGTGTGCGGTCCAATGAGCGTTGAGGCTCGCGGAGGATATCGTTATGTTCTCACTCTCACAGATGACTTGAGTAGATATGGGTATGTCTACTTAATGAAACACAAGTCGGAGACCTTTGAAAAGTTCAAGGAATTTCAGAATGAGGTGGAGAATCAACGTGACCGAAAGATAAAATTCTTACGATCAGATCGTGGACGAGAATACTTAAGTCACGAATTTGGTACACACTTAAAGAAATGTGGAATCGTTTCACAGCTCACGCCGCCTGGAACACCTCAGCGAAACGGTGTGTCCGAACGTCGTAATCGCACTCTATTGGATATGGTGCGGTCTATGATGTCTCTTACCGATTTACCGCTATCATTTTGGGGATACGCTCTAGAGACAGCTACATTCACTTTAAATAGGGCACCGTCTAAATCCGTTGAGACGACACCGTATGAATTATGGTTTGGAAAGAAACCTAAGCTGTCGTTTCTAAAAGTTTGGGGATGCGAAGCTTATGTCAAGAAACTTCAACCTGAAAAGCTCGAACCCAAGTCGGAAAAATGCGTATTCATAGGATACCCTAAGGAAACTGTAGGGTATACCTTCTACTTAAGATCCGAAGGCAAGATCTTTGTTGCCAAGAACGGATGCTTTCTGGAAAAAGAGTTTCTCTCGAAAGAAGTAAGTGGGAGGAATGTAGAACTCGATGAAGTACTACCTCTTGAGCGGGATAGTGACGCAGCACAGGAAACCGTTCCTGTGATGCCCACACCAACTGAAGAGGAAAACCATGATGATGATCAAGGTACTTCGGATCAAGTTACTGCTGAACCTCGTAGGTCCACAAGGACACGTTCCGCACCAGAGTGGTACGGCAACCCTGTCCTGGAAATCATGTTGTTAGACAACAATGAACCTTCGAACTATGAAGAAGCAATGGCGGGCCCGGATTCCAACAAATGGCTTGAAGCCATGAAATCCGAGATAGAATCCATGTATGAAAACAAAGTATGGACTTTGACAGACTTGCCCGATGATCGGCGAGCGATAGAAAACAAATGGATCTTTAAGAAGAAGACGGACGCGGATGGTAATGTTACCATCTATAAAGCTCGACTTGTCGCTAAGGGTTATCGACAGGTTCAAGGGATTGACTACGATGAGACATTCTCTCCCGTAGCGAAGCAAAAGTCCGTCCGAATCATGTTAGCAATTGCCGCATACTATGATTATGAGATATGGCAGATGGACGTCAAAACAGCATTCCTTAACGGGCATCTTAAGGAAGAACTGTATATGATGTAGCCGGAAGGTTTTGTCGATCCTCAGAACGCTAACAAAGTATGCAAGCTCCAGCGATCCATTTATGGACTGGTGCAAGCATCTCGGAGTTGGAACATTCGCTTTGATGAGATGATCAAAGCGTTTGGGTTTATGCAGACTTATGGAGAAGCCTGCGTTTATAAGAAAGTGAGTGGGAGCTCTGTAGCATTTCTCATATTATATGTAGATGACATACTCTTGATGGGAAATGATATAGAATTTCTGGACAACATTAAGGCCTACTTGAATAAGTGTTTTTCAATGAAGGACCTTGGAGAAGCTGCTTATATATTAGGCATCAAGATCTATAGAGATAGATCGAGACGCCTCATAGGTCTTTCACAAAGCACATACCTTGATAAGATTTTGAAGAGATTCAGAATGGATCAGTCCAAGAAGGGGTTCTTGCCTATGTTACAAGGTATGAGACTGAGCTCAGCTCAGTCACCGACCACGGCAAAAGATAAAGAAGAGATGAGTGTCATCCCCTATGCTTCAGCCATAGGATCTATTATGTATGCCATGCTGTGTACCAGACCCGATGTAAACCTTGCCGTAAGTTTGGTAGCAAGATACCAAAGTAATCCCGGCAAGGAACACTGGACAGTGGTCAAGAATATCCTGAAGTACCTGAAAAGGACAAAGGACATGTTTCTTGTTTATGGAGGAGACGAAGAGCTCGTCGTAAAGGGTTACGTCGACGCTAGCTTCGACTCAGATCCGGATGACTCTAAGTCACAAACCGGATACGTGTATATGTTGAATGGTGGAGCAGTAAGCTGGTGCAGCTGCAAGCAGAGCGTCGTGGCGGGATCTACGTGTGAAGCGGAGTACATGGAAGCCTCGGAGGCAGCACATGAAGCGATTTGGGTGAAGGAGTTCATCACCGACTTAGGAGTCATACCCAATGCGTCGGGGCCGATCAAACTCTTCTGTGACAACACTGGAGCTATTGCCCTCGCAAAGGAGCCCAGGTTTCACAAGAAGACCAGGCACATCAAGCGTCGTTTCAACTCCATCCGTGAAAATGTTCAAGATGGAGACATAGAGATTTGCAAAGTGCACACGGATCTGAATGTCGCAGATCCGCTGACTAAACCTCTCTCGCGTGCAAAACATGATCAACACCAGAACTCTATGGGTGTTCGATTCATCACAATGTAACTAGATTAGTGACTCTAGTGCAAGTGGGAGACTGTTGGAAATATGCCCTAGAGGCAATAATAAAAGTATTATTATATTTCATTGTTCATGATAATTGTCTTTTATTCATGCTATAACTGTATTATCCGGAAATCGTAATACACGTGTGAATACTTAGACCACACATGTCCCTCGTAAGCCTCTAGTTGACCAGCTCGTTGTGATCAACAGATAGTCTTGGTTTCCTGACTATGGACATTGGATGTCGTTGATAACGGGATCACATCATTAGGAGAATGATGTGATGGACAAGACCCAATCCTAAGCATAGCATAAAAGATCGTGTAGTTCGTTTTGCTAGAGCTTTGCAAGTGTCAAGTATCTCTTCCTTCGACCATGAGATCGTGTAACTCCCGGATACCGTAAGAGTGCCTTGGGTGTACCAAACGTCACAACGTAACTGGGTGACTATAAAGGTGCATTACAGGTATCTCCGAAAGTAGCTGTTGGGTTGACACGGATCGAGACTGGGATTTGTCACTCCGTATGACGGAGAGGTATCTCTGGGCCCACTCGGTAATGCATCATCATATTGAGCTCAATGTGACCAAGGTGTTGGACACGGGATCATGCATTACGGTACGAGTAAAGTGACTTACCGGTAACGAGACTGAACAAGGTATTGGGATACCGACGATCGAGTCTCGGGCAAGTAACGTACCGATTGACAAAGGGAATTGCATACAGGGTTTGATCGAATCCTCGACATAGTGGTTCATCCGATGACAACATCGAGGAGCATGTGGGAGCCATCATGGGTATCCAGATCCCGCTGATGGTTATTGACTGAGAGCGTCTCGGTCATGTCTGCATGTCTCCCGAACCCGTAGGGTCTACACACTTAAGGTTCGGTGACGCTAGGGTTATGAAGATATGTATATGCAGAAACCCGAATGTTGTTCGGAGTCCCGGATGAGATCCCGGACGTCACGAGGAGTTCCGGAATGGTCCGGAGGTAAAGAATTATATATAGGAAGTGCTATTTCGGGCATCGGGACAAGTTTCGGGGTTATCGGTATTGTACCGGGACCACCGGAAGGGTCCCGGGGGTCCACCGGGTGGGGCCACCTGTCCCGGGGGGCCACATGGGCTGTAGGGGGTGCGCCTTGGCCATCATGGGCCAAGAGCACCAGCCCCTATAGGCCCATGCGCCTAGGGTTTCCCCCTAGGAGGAGTCCTAGTGGTGGAAGGCACCCCTAGGTGCCTTGGGGGGGAGGGAAACCTCCCCTAGGCCGCCGCCCCCCCTAGTAGATCTCATCTACTAGGGCCGGCGCCCCCCCTGGCACCCCTATATATAGTGGGGGAGAGGAGGGACTCAACACACCAGCCCCTGGCGCCTCCACCTTTCCCCGTTACGTCTCTCCCTCGTAGTCTCGGCGAAGCCCTGCTGCTGTGACGCCCTGCATCCACCACCACGCCGTCGTGCTGCTGGATCTTCATCAACCTCTCCTTCCCCCTTGCTGGATCAAGAAGGAGGAGACGTCTCCCGTCCCGTACGTGTGTAGAACGCGGAGGTGCCGTCCGTTCGGCGCTGGTCATCGGTGATTTGGATCACGTCGAGTACGACTACATCATCACCTTGCAAGCTTCCGCACGCGATCTACAAGTGGTATGTAGATGCAAACTCTCTCCCTAGACTCGTTGCTTAGATGAACTCATAGATGGATCTTGGTGAAACCGTAGGAAAAATTTTAATTTTCTGCAACGTTCCCCAACAGTGGTATCCGCTACTGAAAGGAGCCACTTGGAAGGTGATTTCTTCAGACTGATAATTCTCCGGTGTGCCGAATACCACGTCAAGTGTGATTTTTCCTGCACACCGTGCCTCCTGACTGGGAATGATTCCTCGAAAGGTCGTGCTGCTTTGCTTGATGCGGCTCCTATCTATTTCCATTTTGTGGAGTGTATCCTCATAGATGAGGTTTAGTCCGTTGCCACCGTCCATGAGGACCTTGGCGAGTCGAACGTCCACGATGGGACTGAGGACTAAAGCGGCCGGTGCTTGGACTGTCCTGTATTTTGGTTCGTCACCGGCATTAAAGGTTATAGTCGTGTCGTTCCAAGGGTTTACTGTGGCGATTTGACAAACTTCGGCGAGGTCGCGAAGTGCCCTTTTGCACTTATTGTTTGAAGCAAATGTCTCAAAGACCGTCAGTACTCTGGGGTCATCGTCTTCCGGAGGGTGTTGCTCTGGGGTGTTTTTGGTATGGATGTCCCCACCGCTTTTGGCTACCTGCCAGAGTATCCAACATGCTCTAAGGCTGTGGGTTGGTATGGTATCTGGTGTTGTGTGTATTTTGCATGGGCCATCGAGCCATCCCTCCAGAACGGTTCCGCGCCACGTAATGGGTTTGTATTTCTTGGCTATTGGACTGGGTGCGTCATAGGGGTGCGCCCTTTTCGCCTGGACCAGTGGTTGAGTTGGGACCGATGGCTCCCAACAAGCTGCCCGATACCTCCAGGCGCTTTCCATTGCATTGTATTTCTGTACAATAGTTGCCAAGTCAGTGAAGTGTAGTATGTGCAGGCAATTAATGGCATTGAGGATTCCTTCATTCGTGCAACTGTTGCAGAACGCTGATATCGTGTCCTCACCGTGACAATCTTTAACCTTGTCCTTGACAAGGAGGAATCTGGCTCAGAAGTGGTGGACCATTTCCTGAGACTGCTGTTGTATGCTCGTGAGAGCGCTTATGTCTGGGTGGGTGGGTGGAATTGGATCTGGACCCTGACCCGATCGATGATCCGGAGTCTGAAGTTTTTCCAGACTTAACAGTCCGGGCTCCGGAGTATCTTCTGGTTGCTTTTGCCCGCCATCCAATTCTATGTTCGGAAGGCCAGTCGCCTCCTTTTGTGGGCGGGTACCCGGCTCTGTAAGGTCGGTGATCCGGACGTAGTCCGTCTTCAGTATAGGGGAAGAGTCGCCGTCTTGCTCCTCGATTACTGCTATCTTGTGGGTGATTGGTGGAGATTTGATTTCTTTTTGGTCGAGTTTGAGCCCGATCCGATCGTAATCTGTAGCGATTCCCAGGGCGGTGATACGATCAAGGAGTTCGTTTATAGACGAGAACTCCGCCAGACCCATCTGCTTGGAGTGTTTGGGGTCGATACGAAGAGGATTTACGATGGCCCGAGAGGTCATCGTCGGCTTAACGGCCGAACGGGTAGTCATGGTAAAGCTGCCCAACCGGAGTGTTTGGCCTGGGGCCAGTTCTCCTCCGGTAGTGATATTGCCTTTAAGGACGAGGCGATTCATCGATCCTGTTGTCGACGTCACAGTGGAACTCTCAATGAAAGCACCAATGTCGGTGTCAAAACCGGCGGATCTCGGGTAGGGGGTCCCGAACTGTGCGTCTAAGGTCGATGGTAACAGGAGACAGGGGACACAATGTTTACCCAGGTTCGGGCCCTCTCTATGGAGATAATACTGTCGGTGTCAAAACTGGCGGATCTCAGGTAGGGGGTCCCGAACTATGCGTCTAATGCGGATGGTAACAGGAGGCAGGGGACACGATGTTTTACCCAGGTTCGGGCCCTCTTGATGGAGGTAAAACCCTACGTCCTGCTTGATTTATTCTTGATGATATGAGTATTACAAGAGTTGATCTACCACGAGATCGGAGAGGCTAAACCCTAGAAGCTAGCCTATGGTATGATTGTATGTTGTCCTATGGACTAAAACCCTCCTGTTTATATAGACACCAGAGGGGGCTAGGGTTACACAAGGTCGGTTACAAAGGAGGAGATATACACATCCGTATTGCCTAGCTTGCCTTCCACGCCAAGTAGAGTCCCATCCGGACACGAGATGAAGTCTTCAATCTTGTATCTTCATAGTCTAACAGTCCGGCCAAAGGATATAGTCCGGTTGTCCAGAGACCCCCTAATCCAGGACTCCCTCAGTAGCCCCTGAACTAGGCTTCAATGACGATGAGTCCGGCGCGTAGTATTGTCTTCGGCATTGCAAGGCGGGTTCCTCCTCCGAATACACCACGGAAGAATTTGAATACAAGGATAGTGTCCGACGCTGCAAAATAAGTTCCACATACCACCGTAGAGAGAATAATATTTCCACCAATCTAATCTGCTGACTTGTTTTGGCAACATGACATTATGCCATGGCCCGGTGATTATTCGAACCGTTTCCTTTAACTAGCCCCGCACATAACGCGAGGCAGTTTTTTGACACGTCTTGTCAAAGCAGAGATCGTGTCCCCCTTATTACGGGATTCTCATCGATACAGACGTGGGTAACACAACCGCGCCCAGGACTCCTAGATTTTAGGCAAGTCCCAAACGGCCACGAGGACGACGCTTGATATTCACCCTCTTTATAAAGGGTCAAGGTTTTTGCTTTTTTCCTCCCGTGCTCAATCAAATCCTTCCCCCGCCTCGAGTTCTAACACCCAAAGCCCAGGTCAGGTATTTCGGACCTTCAATCAAGTCCGGATCCAGCCTCCAGGGCCGATGGATGCCCTCCTCCGTGACGGAGGAGGATATCAACAAGTTGAGGGAGGCAAGATACTTGACCGCCGAAGTCTCGCATCGGCTGCCCGCCCGAGGGTAGGTCGTCCCTACTCCCGAACCCAACAAAGACGTCGTGTTCATCTCCCACTTCCTCTGGATCCCTTCGTAAGGGGTTTGATGTTCTATTGCGGGCTTGATTTCCACGATCTAGCCCCGGATTCCTTTCTCCACATCTCGGCATTTATTGTCGTATGTGAGGCCTTCCTCTGCATTACCTCTCACTTCGGCCTGTGGCTCAAGACCTTTGATGTGAAGCCGAAGACGGTCGAGGGGCAGTATGCAGCGGGCGGAGGTGCATTAATAAGCAAGATTGCTGGAGCTCCGTGGCCAAAAGGTTCCTTTCCAGAGGTGTCCGGATTATGGCAAAGGGAGTGGTTCTACATCACCACTCCCAGAAGTGCCAAGTGGGTAGCTCCCCCCGCCTTCCGCTCGGGCCCTTCACCACAACTGATGTCATGGATCAGCAGGGGGCTGAGCTGGGGTCCAGCCAAGGATGTGCCCATACTACAGAGCCGCATCCGGGATCTCTTCGAGGGAGATTTTAGTTTGGTTATGGTAGTGCAAGTCATGCTGGTCCGTCAAGTCCAGCCTTGCAAACGCCGGCCCCTCCGTTTATGGGAATTCAACCCAGAAGGACCGCGCGCTATTCAGAATTTCCTTGGCCTGACGCACGAGGAGATGTATAAGTCGTTCTTCGGACCCCAGATAGAGTGTCCGGACACCTCCGAGGACGTGGGCCTGAGCAGCAACCGCACCGCGGCCCAAGTAAGTAACCCTCTAGCCGAACACACTGTCTTTCTTTTATCATGACATCATTCTGAAGGATTGCTCTTTGACCAGGACTGGATAGCAAAGGCGAAGATGATCCGATGTTCGGCTCCCCTTCTCGAAGGCTTGTACAATCCGATGCTGGAAAAGATGCTCGAGCCAGCACCTTGCCCGGTGCCTGCAAAGGAAGATGAAGGGGGGAATAAAGAGGGCCAAAGCGGGCCTCCACCGCTATCTGTTCCAACCGAGGGAACGAGCGCCTCCGTGAGGGAGGATAGCCAAGAGAAGGAGTCTGACATTCCTTCGCCCCGGGGGAGGAAGAGGACTAGCTCTGATGATCCGGAAACCATGGTTTCCAAACGGGAGAAGAAAACTCCACCAGAGGGTCCCGTCTCGGAGGGTGCTTTTGCCGCACAAAGTTTGTGCGGGGATCAGCCCTCTAATGAGTCGTAAGTGATCAAAATTTACTTAATAGTAGAGATATTCTACCTTACTTCCGAGGAAAATAACCGAAGCGTTTATCTTGCAGTTCAGATCTTAGCCCATCTCAACAGAGCTCGTCTTCAGGGGACCTTCTTCCGGAGATGATGGAGAGCGAAATGCCTCCCCCGGACTCCCCCGCTCAAGAAGCGGGCGACCTTGAAGTGTCGTCACGGAGGGCCTCTCCGGATCCGGTGAGGCCAGAAGATAATCCCATAGTCACCCGAAGTCCCCAGCATCCGGCTCTTGAAGAGGGAAGACAAAAGAGTCTGGCGCCGTCTGGTATGCGGTCGGACATACTGAGGGATCTGCTGAAGCGAGCGACCATCTGGGAAGAACACCATGCGTTGATGGGTACGGTGATGGAAAGGATTTCGTCCACCGAAAGCGGGTTGCATGACGCCTTTATGAGTCTACTAACGGGCTTTGAGGTACGTAAAATGATATACCTTTGTGATAGTATCACACATTTTAGGTGTGCCCTGTGTAGATAGTAGCCCCTGAGACTCTGGTTGTCACCGAGAATGGCGGCAAACATAGGATTGTAATCCCAGGTAATAACCATACCGCCTTTATGTGCAGGTAGTGGAAGCTCCGGTGGCTAGCCGGACTCAGGAGTTTGCCAAACTAAAGCGGCAACTGATGTGGCGGATGCCGACATCGAGCTTGCTAACAAGCGGCTTGATGAGGCACAGGGTAAGTGATATTTTCTGGTGAATTTCACGTAGTAAGAGCAGCGTGATTCCAATATCTTTAATATTTTGTGACTGCAGATGGAGCTGCCACCGTGGAGACCCTTCGGGCGGAACTTGCCCGAGCCAAAGAACAAGCAAGCAGTAGTAATGTGGCTGCTTTGAAGGCGGCCGAAGAGTTAAGAGACGAGAGGGCCACACATTGCGAGAGAAAAGAGGAAATGGCCAAGATGGCTGTAAAGTTAAAAGACACTGCTGACCGTTGCCAGTTCCTTGAGGAAGAAAACTGAGCGAAGGCGCGGACCTTGAAAAGGCCACGATGGCGACCAAAGACACCCGTTCTGCCATGAGAGCGAAGAAGGAGGAGCTGCGTGAAGCCTGTGACATTGTGGCTGGGAAGCCCTTTTTGCCACGGAGGAAGTTCGGAGATCCGTGGTATGCCCCTCTGGATCGGTTGTGGAGTTCGGCAGACACATATCTGGACTTGGCGGCGAGCGCTGTCGATGCGGCCGAATACTTCCAAGATCAAACAGATCAGGAAGTGGACAAGCTGTTCTGGTCGTAGTTTAACGTTCCAGAGCGTCCGCTCCCATTGACTGATCAGCTAGCCGAATGGGCCGAACTCAATAGGTTGTCCGGACTCGCCATGAGGTCTATCGTGGATCAACTGTGGCCGGAAAGGCCAAAGCCGAACAATTATTTTAGCCTGGTGCAGCAGTTCCTTGGTGCGGTGCCATGCATCAATGCGATGAAGAGGTCGGCATGCATAGAAGGCTCGCGGATGGCCCTTGCCCGTGTCAAAGCATACTGGGCGGAGATGGATGCTACCATTGTCGCGGCACAGGGTTCGGCCATAGGCCGAGTGGCTGCCGAGCACTATTTGGAAGAACTTCTTGAGGGTGCTCGTTTGATAGAGGCCCAGTGCTCGAAGAATATTATGTTTGAGTGACATGTATTCCCATTGTAAAAACAATGTTTTATTAATTTTATCAAGGCTGTATTTATACTTTTGCCCGAAAGTATTGTGATGCCTCCTGTGCGGCCATTTTATGTACACATGTATATAACCTGAAAGATTGCAGTCGTCGGCTTCAGCCCCCACGCATATAATGTGGGGGTGTTTGCAGAAGACGCGTATTCACACTTAATCCAACGTCTTGGTCCTAATAAGGAGGTGATAGCGCAACGAACTAGGCAACCGGACTATAATGCTTGAACACTTTCACTTAGCCATAGGAGTTTGACAGTGGGGCTACTATATAGCCCCTGGTGGCTCTGCACTCACCCGAGTTCGGGGTGCATACATGCCCGGCCGGGAAACGGCCCTTCGTTAAGGCGGAGGAATTCTAGGATTCCGATAGGTCATCGAGTGGTTGACCAGTCTCGCGCTATATCGTCACAGTCAGTTTTCGGCTTTCTCTACTGAGGTGCTCGTCCGGATGAACCGGGGCACAATCGCAGTAGTTCTCCTGGTGCCGCCTTAGCCGATAGAGCAGAACACAAGGCAACAAAACACAGGAGCCGGGCAAACCCAACATTTGACCCAAGACATGATTCAGAGCTGATGCATATAAGGCCAAACTCGCGACGCCGAACACTCCCTAAGGTATTCGGTCTTTATGGTGTAAACTGAGCCTAAACAGTGCCCTTTGTAAGAAGCCCCTAGTGTCCAGGTACGTGCATTGTTCTGACGTGGCCACATGCCAAGACGTCAGCATCCTTCTCAATTGTATTGAGAATCCAAGGGATGTGTATCAACAAGAGACAGTAAAAAAGGTTGACGCAGGGTCTTAATCTAAAAAGAATCCTTGGAACGGGTCCCTGCTACACGTCTGCGCCTGTGTCTCCGTTGTGCCATATCCTGGACGGGTGTAGCACGATTGTCATCTGTAAAAGAGAGGAACTTAGGTGAAAAGTTGTCGTGCAAAAAGGCGGGTTTAAAGAAACCATTTACAGTTCAAGATGAGTAAAAATTGCCACTTGTCTGCGCGCATTGAGCCCCTTGTATTTGTAATAGGGGTGTGGCCATCAAACCTGTATGAATTTCATATAGCTGCGCCGGACTCGTCTAACCGTGTCGGTGGTCTTGACGACCTATCGAATGCTTTAGTTGGTGAGTTCGTTTTAGTGTGCGGCTGCCAAGGTAGCCGCACTCTCTTCGGCGCGCAGGGATCGCTCAATATTTCCATTTACTGTAATGATGCCATGTGGACCGGGCATCTTAAGTGTGAGGGAAGCGTAATGTGGTATTGCATTAAAGCGAGCGAAAGCTTCACATCCAAGTAGTGCTTGATAGCCACTTATGAACGGAGCAATGTGGAAGGTTAAATTTTCGCTACGGAAGTTATCGGGGAAGCCGAATAGAACCTCTAGTAGCAGGGAGCCCATGCGATGAGCCCCTGGGCCTGGCGTTACACCTCTAAAGGTATTATTGTTGTGGCAAATTTTTGTTGGGTCTATCCCCATTTTACAGATTGTGTCCTGATATATCAGGTTTAAGCTGTTGCCGCCGTCCATCAGGACTCGTGTGAAGTGGTATCCGTCAATTCTTGGATCTAATACCAAGGCAGCCCACCCTGCGTTCCGGATACTTGCTGAGTAATCCTGATGGTCGAAGGTGATCAGTTGAGACGGCCAGTGGTAGAACTCCGCGGTGATAGGCCCTTGGGCATGTTTGTCTAGGAGTGCCGCTTTGCTTCTCCCCTTTATCACGTGTAACATGTTTACTGTTTTGACTTCTGGTGGAAATTTCTTCTATTCCCCAGTGTTTTGCTTGCGAGGCTGATCCTCGTCTTCGCTTGGTGTATCCTGCCCCTTATGTTCGGCGTTGAGCTTGCCGGACTACTTGAAGACCCAACATTCTCTGTGGGTATGATTTGCAGGTTTATCGGGGGTGCTATGGATCTGACATATTTGGTCCAGAATTTTGTTTAAGCTGGACAGTTCATCTCTGGCGCCTTTATAGGGCGGCTTTTGCTGACCTGGCCGAGAGCTTCTGAACCCGGCGTTTACCGCCGTGCTCTTCGGGCTATCTTCTTTATTCCGGCGCTTATTATTTTTGCTGCCTCATGATTTCCCGTTTCCATCTCTAACTTCGGATGTACTTGGGTCGCTGGTGCTGCATTGGGCTAGCCAGCTGTCCTCGCCCGCACAAAAGCGTGTCACGAGGCTTGTTAATGCTGCCATTGTTCTCAGCTTTTCTTGGCCAAGGTGCCTGGCAAGCCATTCGTCGCAGACGCTGTGCTTAAAGGCTGCCAAGGCTTCGGCGTCCGGACAGTCGACTATTTGGTTCTTTTTAGTAAGAAACCTGTTCCAAAGCTTTCGGGCTGACTTCCCGGGCTGTTGAGTTATATGACTTAAATCGTCTGCATCCGGTGGTCGGACATATGTCCCTTGAAAATTTGCCCGAAAGGTGTCTTCGAGCTCTTCCCAGCTTCCAATGGAGCTTTCGAGGAGGCTTTTAAGCCAGTGCCGAGCTGGCCCTTTGAGCTTGAGGGGTAAATACTTGATGGCCTGGAGATCATCTCCTCGAGCCATATGGATATGGAGGATATAGTCCTCAATCCAGACCCTAGGGTCAGTTGTTCCGTCATATCCCTCTATGTTTACGGGTTTGAATCCCTCTGGAAATTCATGGTCCAGCGCCTCATCGGTGAAACATAGGGGGTGACTGGCACCCCTGTATCTGGGTGTACCGTGGTGTTCGGATGTTTGTTGTGTTGCATCGTATGCTGGAGCGCGCTTGTGTGGTCCATAAATGGATCTGGTTGCGCCGTCCTTTTGATGCGAGCCCTCGCGTGGATCACATATTGGCTTATGTGCGGCGTTGTTAGCCGCTTTATGTTGGCCGTGAGGTCGTCTATCTGGCCGGATGGCCATTTTAATTTTTGGTTGCGGGGGATCTAAGGCCGCCTCATCGAATTCAGGTAGCAACTTCCACTTCGGGTAGCTCTTGGTGTGGCGATTACTGCCGTACTTCGCTGCTGTTTTGAGTACTTCACTCCATTTCATTTTGAGTGTGTCTTGTGCAGCCTTGAGCCTTTGCTTCTGTTTTTTTAGACTGCTCACCGTGGCAACAAGCCTTTGGTGGGCATTATGTTGCTCCTGGCGCCTGTCCGGTGTGATTTCGTCTGGATTGTTATCTTCGACGGGGTTGGATTGTTCGGCTTGATTTTCCGTGTTACCTTGGTCCGGCAATGGTTCACCCTGCTCTAACGCTGGGTCTATGTGATTGTTATTTCTGCCGGGGCGGGCTTTGGGGCGACGTTTACGCCGCCGCTTTGACTGCTGCTCGAGGGAACCATCCATCGCTGCGTCCTTCCGTTCCTCGTCGTTATTTTCTTTGGGTGTGTCCACCATGTATACATCGTATGATGAGGTGGCTGTCCAGTGCCCTGTGGGCAGTGATTCCTCTTCGACTCCCGCACCGTCGTCCATACCGTCGATGTCTTCAGAGTCGAAGTCGAGCATGTCGGTTAAGTCATCGACAATGGCTACTAAGTGGGTGGTGGGTGGGCGGCGAATTTCTTCGTCATCCGTATCCCAATCCTGCCGAACGTAGTTCAGCTAGGATCCTCATGACAAGGAGAGAGACCTTAATGAGTTCAGTATGTCGCCGAAGGGTGAGTGCTGGGAGGTATCCGCGGAGGTAAACTCCATGATCGGCGCCCAATCGGATTCGATAGGAACGGGCGCGGGCGGTTCGGAGTTCGTGGCCGGAGAAGGATCCGACGGTTTGGCAGCATGGCTCTTTTGAAGGGTAAGGTCGATATTCGGCTCGATCGCCGCTGAGGGTACGGCCTCCGTGACGGGGTCCATCCACTCGTTCATGGATGGCGCAACTGGCTCTGAATTGAGGTTCGGAGCGGCTGCCAGTGCGATCTCCTGAATATGGTCCGATGGTAGAGCTAAATCGTACTCATCGTGACCGCGCGACGCACAAGGCAGGGGCTCGAATCCGTCGAAGATCAAGTCTCCGCGGATATCGGCCGTGTAGTTTAGCTTCCAAACTTGACCTGGTGGCCAGGGGCGTAACTTTTGATCTGCTCTAGATGGCCAAGCGAGTTGGCCCACAGTGCGAAGCTGCCGAACACAAAGATCTATCCGGGGAGAAAAGTCTCACCCTGGACTGCATCGTTATCGATGATCGTAGGAGCCATCAGGCCTAATGGCGGTGACATAGAGGAACTCTCAATGAAAGCAACAATGTCGGTGTCAAAACCGGCGGATCTCGGGTAGGGGGTCCCGAACTGTGTGTCTAAGGCGGATGGTAACAGGAGGCAGGGGACACGATGTTTTACCCAGGTTTGGGCCCTCTTGATGGAGGTAAAACCCTACGCCTTCTTGATTTATTCTTGATGATATGAGTATTACAAGAGTTGATCTACCACGAGATCGGAGAGGCTAAACCCTAGAAGCTAGCCTATGGTATGATTGTATGTTGTCCTACGGACTAAAACCCTCCAGTTTATATAGACACCAGAGGGGGCTAGGGTTACACAAGGTCGGTTACAAAGGAGGAGATATACACATCCGTATTGCCTAGCTTTCCTTCCACGCGAAGTAGAGTCCCATCCGGACAAGAGACGAAGTCTTCAATCTTGTATCTTCATAGTCTAACAGTCCGGCCAAAGGATATAGTCTAGCTGTCTGGAGACCCCCTAATCCAGGACTCCCTCAAATACCCTACGTCCTGCTTGATTGATATTGATGAATACGAGTATTAAAAGAGTTGATCTACCTCGAGATTGTAATGGCTATACCCTAGAGGTCTGGCTTGTATGTCTATGGTAATGAGTATCTCTCGCTCTCCGGACTAAGTCCTCCGGTTTATATAGACACCGAGAAGATCTAGGGTTACACAAGGTCGGTTACAAAGAAAGGAATCTAAATATTTGGTTGCCAAGCTTGCCTTCCACGCCAAGGAGAGTCCTGTCCGGACACAGGTGCAATCTTCGGTCTTCGTATCTTCATAGCACATCAGTCCGGCCCATGGCTAACAGGCCGGATGCTCGAGTACCCCTTAGTCCAGGACTCCCTCACCCGACCACTGCAGAAGATAGAGAGAAAATGAAAGTCATTCCCTATGCTTTAGCCATAGGTTCTATCATGTATGCAATGCTGTGTACCAGACGTGATGTGTGCCTTGCTATTAGTTTAGCAGGGAGGTACCAAAGTAATCCATGAGTGGATCACTTGAGAGCGATCAAGAACATCCTGAAATACCTGAAAAGGACTAAGGATATGTTTATCGTTTATGGAGGTGACAAAGAGCTCGTCGTAAATGGTTACGTCGATGCAAGCTTTGACATTGATCCGGATGACTCTAAGTCAAAAACCAGATACATATTTTTATGAAATGGTGGAGCTGTCAGTTGTTACAGTTCTAAGCAGAGCGTCGTGGCGGGATCTACGTGTGAAGCAGAATACATAGCTACTACGGAAGCAGCAAATGAAGGAGTCTGGATGAAGGAGTTCATATCCGATCTAGGTGTAATACCTAGTGCATCGGGTCCAATGAAACTCTTTTGTGACAATACTGGTGCAATTGCCTTGGCAAAGGAATCCATATTTCACAAGAGAACCAAGCACATCAGGAGACGCTTCAATTCCATCCGCGATCAGGTCAAGGAGGGAGACATAGGGATTTGCAAGATACATACAGATCTGAATGTTGCAGACCCGCTGACTAAACCTCTCCCACGAGCAAAACATGATCAACACCAAGACTCCATGGGTGTTAGAATCATTACTATGTAATCTAGATTATTGACTCTAGTGCAAGTGGGAGACTGAAGGAAATATGCCCTAGAGGCAATAATAATGTTGTTATTTATATTTCCTTATATCATGATAAATGTTTATTATTCATGCTAGAATTGTATTAACCGGAAACTAAGTACATGTGTGAATATATAGACAAACAAAGTGTCCCTAGTATGCCTCTACTTTACTAGCTCGTTAATCAAAGATGGTTAAGTTTCCTAGCCATGGACATATGTTGTCATTTGATGAACGGGATCACATCATTAGAGAATGATGTGATGGACTAGACCCATTCCATTAGCTTAGCACTATGATCGTTTAGTTTATTGCTATTGCTTTGTTCATGACTTATACATGTTCCTATGACTATGAGATTATGCAACTCCAGAATACTAGAGGAACACCTTGTGTGCTATCAAACATCACAACATAACCGGGTGATTATAAACATGCTCTACAGGTGTCTCCGATGGTGTTTGTTGAGTTGGCATAGATCGAGATTAGGATTTGTCACTCCGTGTATCGGAGAGGTATCTCTGGGCCCTCTCGGTAATGCACATCACTATGAGCCTTGCAAGAAATGTGACTAATGAGTTAGTCATGGGATGATGCACTGCGGAACAACTAAAGAGACTTGCCGGTAACGAGATTGAACTAGGTATGATGATACTGACGATCGAATCTCGGGCAAGTAACATACTGATGACAAAGGGAACAACGTATGTTGTTATGCGGTTTGACCGATAAAGATCTTCATAGAATATGTAGGAACCAATATCAGAATCTAGGTTCCGCTATTGGTTATTGACCGGAGATGTGTCTCGGTCATGTCTACATAGTTCTTGAACCCGTAGGGTCCGCACGCTTAATGTTTGATGATGATATGTATCATGAGTTATGTGATTTGATGTACCGAAGGTTGTTCGGAGTCCCGGATGTGATCACGAACATGACTAGGTATCTCGAAATGGTTGAGACATAAATATTCATATATTGGAAGGCTACATTCGGACACCTGAATGGTTCGGGTCGTTCCGGATAAGTTTCGGAGTATCGGGGGTTACCGGAACCCCCCTGGAGGTTATTGGGCGTCATGGGCCTAGTAGTGGAAGAGAGGAGGCAGGCTAAGAGGTGGCGCATGCCCCCTATCCCAAACCGAATTGGACTAGTGTAAGTGCATCTAGTGCCCCTTAGTGATTTTGGTGTATTGAAGACTTATAGGTTAAGGGACTAATGCGTTTGTGAGTGTACACAGGTCTATAAGTCTATGAGGAGTTTGATATTTACAGAGAAAGTCGACCCCTAAAAATGAAGTTCTTCGACTAAAGACTTTGGATTTCTGAAGACTTTCTGAAGACTTTGAAAGTGAAGAAATTGGTGTGACCTTGAAGACTTGGTATTCATTCGAGGAACATGAAGCGTGAAGACTTTTGTTTCGTAGTTTCATTTTCTCTTTCTTGAGTCATAGGAAACACCATACTGTTAAAGGGGGTCGAGGAAATACTAAGGAAAAATTTCCATGTGATGCTAAACTCAAAATCCTACACCTACCAATCCCTTCGAATGAAGCCTTTGGAAATCTCATACAGTTCAGTCATATTCTTCAGTGACAGAGACGAAGTTCTTCTGGTCTCTGAGGAATTTGTTTTGACTGAGGAGTTAGGAATTTGCTAGTGTGGATTTCCTACACAGTGAGGAACATGATAGCCCTGAGGATTTTGCTACTCAAAATTCCGACCGTTGCTGTGCTATGCGCCAGCTGTCCCAAAATATCTATCCACCTAACGGTCATATCATTGAAGGGCATTTATGTCTTATCATGTCGGGCTGCTCCCTAGGCTATAAATAGCCTCCCCCTACAACCACTAGCTGGTTGGCTGCTCCGAGAGAAACTAACACTTGTCATTTGAGAGCAACCCATCCTCCGAGGACTTTGAGAGAAAATCATCAAGTGAGGAAAAACCCAAACCCAAACACCTACGAACCCCAAGTGATTGAGCATCACTGAAGAGATTGATCCTGCATGGATCCGACGCTTGTTACCTTTTAAGACTGTGCTTCTTCCAGACGGTTAGGCGTCATGGTCTAGAGCAGCCAAGAGGAATTGTGGATTACCGAGTGACCAAGTTTGTGAAGGTTTGGAAGTCGCATGAAGACTTACCATGAGTGATTGGGCGAGGTCTGTGTGATCTTAGCTCAAGGAGAATACGGTGAGGACTTGGTGTCCTGAGCTGCGTGTTCAGGACTGGGTGTCCGGGACTGTGTGTCCTCGAGTTTAAATACTCAGCCGCTCCAACCAGACGTACAACTGAGACAGCAGTTGGAACTGGTCTACCAAATCATTGTCTTCACCAAGCTTACTGGTTCTATTTCCTCAACTCTTTCATTTCCTCATAACCGTGTTGTGTGTTTGTTCATATCTGTGTTTGAAGACTTTGACTGAAGACTTTCTCAATTTCCTCAGTTCAATTTCTTCAGTCTGTTTGTCTCCATCCTGTGTTATCCTGTGCTTACGCTTCCTGTACTCTGTGCCTGTCTTCATTTCATCATGATGACTATGCTTGTATTCTATTATGTTTACTTTTGAGTACTTATTCCGCTGCTAGTAGTTCTTCGCTAAGGAATTTCCTCACCGGAAAATTCCTTAGTGAAGAATTTCATAAAAATCGCCTATTCACCCCCCTCTAGTCGATATAACGCACTTTCAATTGGTATCAGGGCAAGGTACTCCCTTGTTCTGTGTGATTTTGGTTTAACCGCCTGGAGTTTTAGTTATGTCGACCGCAGGTATGAAGAAAGTGACATGCCCCATCTTTGACGGTCATGAGTATCCCAAGTGGAAGGCCATGATGAAGAAGCGCCTCATGGCGATGAGCAGCGAGCTGTGGACCGTCACTGAGATTGGTCTGACCGATCTGTGCAAGATGGCGGAAGTAGATGACATTCGCAAGTACACTCTTGTCAACCTCACGACGAAGGACGTCATCTTCTCCTTTCTGTCTCAAAATCAGTTCAGGAATATCATGCATCTCGATCATGCGAAGCTTATCTGGGACCGTCTCTCTGAGGTCTATGAAGGTCATCGAACCTGTCATGATCCTTGGTTTGAGGACTTCAAGGAATCTCTCAAAGTGATGACATTTGAACCAGAATCATCATCTTCTGCATCATGCCTTATGGCAAAAGATGCTGAGGTAACTGAATGCTACCTATCCGAGTCTAGTGATGATGAATCTGGTGATGAATTTGGACCCAGTTATGTCAAACTTGCTTCCCTTGCCACTAAACAACAAAGAGCTTTGGAAAAAGTTCATTACATGCTAAATAAGAGCGATGATATGTTGGGTGAAGAAATGGATCAGTCAAAAGCTTTGGCTGAAAGTCTTCGGAGACTTCATACTAAGTATGACACCCTTCAAGATCATCATAACACTCTCTTATCCGATCATGAGAAGCTTTCTTATGAATTTCTTCAAAGAAAGCAAGACCTTGAGATGCTAAGAGTGAGTTATGAAGATCTTCAGAAGGAGCGCGATTCATTACTTGCTCAGCAAATCAGCGCTTCTCAGGAAGAATTTGTTCCTCCTTGTTTGAAATGCATTGAACGTGAATCTGCTAATTCTTCACCTGAATGTTCAAATGCTGCTAATGTTTCAAATTCTTCACATGCCTCTGCTATCACTAATTCCTCATCTGAGGACATTGCTAGTATCACTGATGATGTAGGGCTGAAGCAATTCTACATGACAGGCATGTACAAAAGCCTCAAAGAGCATCAGACTCTTTGTGATGCGCTTAAAAAGCAGATCCTCAACAGGAACCCTAGGAAAGAGGTATTGCCTTTGAGAGGAAACTTAGTGCTGATGGTACATATTGGAAGCCTGAGCAATACCCCAAAACTACATGGGTTGCTGCAAAGGGACCTCCAGTTGATCCATCTAACTTATTTGGATTTGCATGTGAATCTCCTTGTTCTGATGATGAATCATTTGACTCCAACTATAAACTGTTCAAAAATCAGAATGGTGAAGTATTTGCTAGATATGTTGGCACTAACTGCAGGAACGGTCCTCCTATGAAGAAAATCTGGGTTCCCAAAAGATGTCTTGAAAATCTTCAGGTGAATGTCATCATGATGCCACCTATGAAGAATAGGAACCCCAGATCAAATTCTTGATATGGACCAAATTCTTCATATGGATCCAAGTCCTCATACGGACCAAACTCCTCACATGGATCATATTCCTCAAAAGGATCAAAGTCCTCATATGAACATCATCGTGCTAACCCATCTGTTTCGCAGGGAAGATCTAAGGATTATGGATATGTGCATTATTCTTCAAATCATCATGTCCATAAGTCCTCCAAGAATTTCTATGCTTACCCTTATGCTTACTCTAACCCCTCTTATGTGAAACGAAATGGACTGGCATCTATGCCACCTTTCTCTTATGGAGCTCGCAGAATGATGAACTCTTTGCCACCCCTTCAGATGTGGGTGGTGAAGAAAAAGAACTAATCTCTTCTGCAGGGTCAGGTCTCCAGACGTACGTAATCGTCTGAAGAATTTGCTGGAGACCTGAGTATGCCTGATAGGACGCAGGATAATCATGAAGAAATGAACTTTCATTTCTCACGTCCTCATACTACTTTATCTGTTCTGTTGCTTGATGAAATTGATCTGATGAATGGATGTCATATTCTTCACTGATGAAGTATATTAGTTTGTAAGCTGCACTAATTCATCTGCAGGATGATCAACCCAAAGCCACTGAGTAGGTCCTCGATAGTGGATGTACAAATCACATGATTGGTGACAAGAATCTATTGATGGATGCTCCATTATCTCCGTCGCATCTGAAGCATATCATCTTTGCCGACAAAGGCAAAAGTCAGGTATTGGGTCTAGGTAAGGTTGCGATCACAAAGGATCGACACATGGACAAAGTCATGCTTGTTGAGTCCTTAGGATACAACCTTATGTCTGTCTCAATGCTTTGTGATCTTGATATGGTTGTTATCTTTGGCAAGTACCGTTGTGTTGTGGTTATGGAAGCTGACAATTCCAAAGTCTTCGAAGGCTTTAGGAGAGAAGACCTGTATATTGTTGATTTCTCTACAGGACCACAACCAGCCGTGTGCCTACTTGCAAAAGCTTCAGAAGGCTGGCTCTGGCATCGACGACTTGGTCATGCAGGCATGAGGAATTTGGACACGCTTGCGAAGAAGAAGCATGTCATCGGCATCGAGAATGTCAAATTCCTCAAGGATCACCTATGCGGAGCCTGTGAAGCTGGGAAGATGACAAAGGCCAAGCATCCAGCAAAGACTATCATGACCACTACTCGTCCATTTGAATTGCTTCACATGGATCTCTTTGGTCCTAACCATTATTCTGCTGTTTCAAATGATGCATCTCAATATGGCTTTGTTATTGTTGATGATTACTCTCGATACACATGGGTACACATTGTTACTTACAAACATGAAGTGTAGGAAGTCTTCAAACGATTTTCCTCGAGGGATTCAACCAACTTTGGTGTGAATATCAAGCACATCAGAAGTGACAATGGAACTGAGTTCAAGAATTCTGGTCTAGATGACTACCTTGATGAACTTGGTATTACTCATGAGTTATCTGCTCCTTACACTCCTCAGCAGAACGGCGTCGTGGAGCGCAAGAACAGGACTCTTGCTGAGATGGCTCGCACTATGCTTGATGAATACAAAACGCCTCGTCGGTTCTGGATTGAGGCAATTGATATTGCGTGCCACATCACCAACAGAGTATATCTTCACAAATTCTTCAAGAAGACTGCCTATGAACTCCTCACTGATAAGAAACCCAATAAGTTATTTCAAAGTCTTCGGTGCTAAATGTTGGATTAGAGATCCTCATCACAACTCAAAATTTGCACCGAAAGCACATGAAGGTTTTATGCTTGGTTACGGAAAGGACTCGCACACCTACAGAGTATTCAACAACGTTCTTCACAAGGTTGTTGAAACTATAGATGTGCGGTTCGATGAAACTAATGGCTCGCAAAGAGAGCACCTACCTACTGTGATAGATGAACCAGAACCTGAGGAAACTATCAAGTTCAAGGCTACTGAGGATGTCATTCCTACTGAAGAATCTGCTGAAGAATTCATTCTAGAACAAGAAGAATGTCGAGCTAATGCACCTGCAGAAAATACTGAAGAAAATGGTGCTGAAGAGAATGCTGATCAAATTCCTCAACAACAACCAGCTCATCCTCGCATTGCAAAAGAAGTGCAAGTTGAAAAGATCATCAATGACATCAAAGCACCAGGTCCTCTCACACGCTCAAAAGCTTCACATTTATCTAACTTTTGTGGGCACTATGCCTTTGTCTCTATCACAGAGCCCACTAAGGTAGATGAAGCATTTCTGGAGCCCGAGTGGATTCAGGCCATGCAAGAAGAATTACATCAGTTCGAGCTCAACAAGGTATGGGAACTGGTCAAACGTCCAGATCCTCGCAAGCACAATATCATTGGCACAAAGTGGATCTACTGCAACAAACAATAATAAAATGGCCTTGTGGTGAGGAATAAGGCACGGCTCGTAGCTCAAGGCTACACACAGGTTGAAGGAATTGACTTCGATAAAACTTTTGCACCTGTTGCTAGACTTGAGGCTATTCGCATATTTCTTGCTTATGCTAACCATCATGATATCACTTTATATCAAATGGATGTGAAAAGTGCATTCCTCAATGGTAAGCTTGAGGAAGAAGTATATGTTGCTCAACCCCCAGGTTTTCAAGATCCGAAGAATCCTGACAAAGTCTTCAGACTCAACAAGGCCCTCTATGGCCTCAAGCAGGCCCCACTGGCATGGTATGACACCTTGAAGGAATTCTTCATGAAGAAAGGCTTCAAACCCGGTTCACTCGACCCTACTCTTTTCACTAAATCTTATGATGGTGAATTGTTTGTGTGCCAAATATATGTTGATGATATTATCTTTGGCTGTACTGACCAACATTATAGTGATGAATTTGCCTATATGATGAGTGAAGAATATCAAATGTCTATGATGGTAGAGTTGAAATTCTTCTTAGGTCTTCAAATTCGTCAACAACGCAATGGCATATTCATATCTCAGGAGAAATACCTCAAGGATGTACTGAGGAAATTCGGCATGCAAGATTGCAAAGGCGTCAAAATTCCTATGCCCACAAATGGCCATCTGTGCACTGATGAAAATGGTATTGACTTCGATCATAAGGTATACCGCTCCATGATTCGTTCTTTATTGTACTTATGTGCATCTAGGCCAGATATAATGCTTAGTGTTTGCATGTGTTCCCGATTTCAAGCTACACCGAAGGAATCACACCATAAGGCTGTGAAGCATATTCTTCGATATCTAGCTCACACACCAACACTTGGATTATGGTACCCCAAGGGCTCAGCTTTTGATCTCATTGGATATTCTAACTCTGACTATGCTGGTGATCGTGTGGACCGCAGGTCAACATCTGGTACATGTCATTTCCTCAGACAATCTTTGGTCTGTTGGTCCTCGAAGAAACAGAACGGCGTATCACTATCTACTGCTGAAGCTGAGTACATTGCCGCTGGTTCTTGCTGTTCTCAATTGCTACGGACGAAGCAAACTCTCAAGGACTACAACGTCAACATGAAGAATGTGCCTCTCTTCTGTGATAATGAGAGTGCCATCAAGATTGCTCACAACCCAGTTCAGCACTCGAAGACTAAGCACATTCAGATTCGTCATCATTTTCTTCATGATCATGTGTTGAAGGGAGAAATTTCTATTGAGCATGTGAAGACTGAAGAACAACTAGCCGATATCTTCACAAAGCCCTTGGATGAGAAGAGATTTAGCAAGTTGCGGTGTGAGCTAAATATCCTAGAATCTTTGAATGTTCTTTGAAAAGGACACTCATCCTAACACTTATACAAAATTGATGACTTAGATGTGCAACACATGAAGAAACGTTTTTCTTCAATGAATGAAGAATAACACTCTAAGTGTGAAGAAATTAACGAAGAATTGATTCTCAGTACCCTACGATAATTGTATGCGGTGTCTGAAATCATCATTCTTATACGGTGGGTCACGCCACCACCAAAAGTTGAAATTCCTCAGTTGTTCATATTCTTCAGCTTTGCATTGTCTTCATTGTTCATATATATATATATATATATATGTGTGTGTGTGTGTGTGTGTGTGTGTGTGTGTGCGTGTGTGTGTGTGTCCTCTACAGCATTCACTTATTGCTAATTATTCAAGTAGGTTTTTTCTGCTAAGTGAATGTGATCGGACCCTTTCCCCCTCTATGCTATACTCAACCCAATCTGTTCACAAATTCTTCATGTGCGTTCTATTTGAAGCTCGTTCAAAATCTTCACTGTGTCCTTGTCAGATGAAGAAATTGCGAACGGAACTTTAAAACCTATCTTATCTAAATTTTCGGCTTTGCCGCTCAAACCGTTCTGCATCCCATGATACACTTATCCTTTCACCCATGATCGCACACGATCTCCACCTCTCAGTACGTGGGTGACACATGTCAAGCGAATGAGAAGGGTCGGGCACGTTCGTCCAATTTCTTCGGGCGAATAGTTTTTCACCATGGCTATAAATACCCCTATTCCCCTTCCTCACTTCTTTTTCTCTGCTCGACCTCTCTCCAGCTCGAGCTTCTCAAACCCTAGCGCCGCCGCTACTTCATCGTCGCTGGTGAGGAAGAGCTTCACTGCCTCGACCTCGTCGCCGCCGTACTCGCGCCGGCCGCGGAAATCTTCACTCTACCGCTGCCATAGCCGTCTTCCTCCGCCAAGTTAGGGCGTGGAAGATCTACACAGATGAACTTCACCTCTCCACCTCACTGTTCGTCGTGTTCTTCATCCAGGGTAATTAAAAGTTACTTTTACTGCCCTCGTTGATTCGAATGATTATCTACAAAATCTTCAAAGGTGTTTTTCTTCATATCTTCACACACTAAAACACCTCTCAAATCATTTGTTCTTGATTCGTTTCTCTAAGCTATGTTTTTCTTCAAGATTCCTCAAATGTGTGGATTTTTTATCTACACATCTCTGGAACCTAAGACAAAGAACGCTTAGTGAAATTCTTCAAGACTCATCTGGTCAAATTCCTCAAACTTGTTCTTTTTACAAAACCTTCTGAGAACGCATATGACCTCTCCAAATTCCTCACAACTATACTCTGTTCACAGGTACTCATGTCAGCTGCTGAATCACTAGGTTCTTATCAACTTAACTCATTTGCAGCGTTCCTCGAAGAAAAGTTGCATACTTCTTCAGAGAATTCAATTGTTCAAATTCCTCAACTGAAGAAAATGGCTGACGGTAAAAATCCACAGAAAGGAGGAAAGAGGGCTGAGGTCAACACAATGTTTGAAATCCCTGATGACATGTACAAGGATTACTGCACTCCTGATGAGGCCAAGTTTGGAAAAGAGGACAAAAATTAGCGCAAGGTGCGCATACAGAGGATAGAAAGGAGATGGGCAAGAGAGTGGAGGGAGTACAAGTATGTTACTCCCAAGTACATGAAGAAATTCACACTCAATCCTCCATGCCCAAGACCTCCATTGGCACCTTGCCAAATAGCTGATCCCACCAGCCTCAAGCGTGGTGAGGACTATCCTGATGAATGGGCCAAGCGCCAAGCCAATTTGGCTAAGCAAGCCAGAGAAGCAGTGAGGAAATTCAATGAAGGCTTTGCTGCTGCTGCTGCCTCTGCTGTCAAGCCGAAGAAGGCTATGTCAAAGAAGCCTGCACGCAAGCAAAGTGCTTCACCAACAGTGCTCTCAAGGCCAAGTTCCTCAGCAATGCCCTCACGGCCAGAATCCTCAAAGCCCTCGGCCAATTCCTCATGTTGCTCCTGCTCCTCAAAAGTCCTCAGCTCCTCCGCCAAAGTCTTCAACCACTCCGACAAAGTCCTCTGCACCTGTGCATCTTGCCACGTGTCAAAGGACCACAGGCATCTCAATTGCCTCAGGAGCTTCAGCTAGTTCCTCAGCTGCACCAAATTCCTCAACGGGACCCTCTCTACTAAAGACAAAGGCCACTGCTGGACGAGGTCCTCGCCCTAGTCCTCAGAAGCAGGTCGCCTTCCAAGTGCCGTCTGAAGAAGACAAAGCTGATGATGATGAACTTGCTAAAATCATCAGAGATAGGCAAGTCAGGGCCGCTAGAGCCAAGCGAACAGATGTGCCACTTCTTTTGGATCCCAAGTTGATCCTCGAATACATTGATTTTGGCACAAGAACCCCAACACTCGCATGCCTGATTTCAAGCTGACTCCTGGCCAAAGTCACATGCTGACCCATTTCATCTAAGAAGAAAAATGGAAATATGAGAAGGCCAGGCAGAACAACGTTGTCACTATGACAACTGATGAACTTGTAAAAATCCAATCTGAAATCAAAACCCTCAGCGATGACTTCAAAGCCTACTATGCTAATTGGCAAGGAGGCAAAGTCAGATTTGTAAAGATAACTGAACTGTTCACTTCCAATGTTGCTGCCCCAACGCAACAGGAAATTCCTCAGGCTGAAGCATCTGCTCAGCCAATTGAAGAACATGCCAGCACCACTGATGAAAATCAGGTTGCTGAAGAAAATGTGAGTTCCAGGGCTGATGACTGCATTCCAGCCGCTGAAGAAATTGCCAGGGCATCCTCTTGTGGTGCGCCTAAAGAAACTGAAGAAATCAGGGCAACTGCATCAGTTGTGCCTGAAGAAAATCAACCAGATTCTTCTGCTCCTCCTGCGCCAACACCAACTCCGATCCTTCCATCTGCATCAGATGTGAAGAAGACCAAGGCTGCAGAGCGTGCAAAAGTGAAGAAAAGGAAAGCATCAGCTACTTCAGATTCTTCAGCTTCGAAGAAGATGAAGCCTTTGACCAGTTCATTTGCCAATCCCATTGATGCTGTTCCAATCTCAACCATGCCTTTAAAGGACCTTGTTCCTTATGGTGAAGAATATGAGATCCCTAGCGGATCTGATGAAGAAAATCATTCGGCTGCTTCGTCAGAGCAGATTGATGAAGAAATTGAAGTGGATGTGACCCTGTAGCGACCCGACCTCAGATGGTCAAGTCTCCGTGCTTCAGTGTCATCCCTGGATCGGTAATGCTGACACACACAGTACTCGAAGGATTTATAACAGAGTAGCAATCACACACTTATTACATCGAATGTCTCAAGGGAGAACTTATTACACTATTATGTCTTAAGGCCATCTAATACGATAACAGCGGAAGGCTTGGAAGATAAGGTGAGTCCATCAACTCCAACGACATAGCCGAGCTGCACGGCAACGACCTAATGTACCTTACTCCTCGTCTGAAAAGTCTGCAACATAATACGTTGCAGCCTGAAAACAGATCAACACATGGAATATGCTGGCAACAATACAATAGAGAAAGAACAAAATAATGCTATCACTATATGCATATATGGCTGGTGGAAAGCTCTATGGTTTATAGTTTTTGCGAAAAGCCAATTTTTCCCTACAACAAAGGAATATATTTTAATTTTACTATCATGGTAGTTGAAACATCATTGAGAAGGTTCCTCCAACTCAATCCCAATTAAAGTGATCAACAACCCAACAATATTAATTAAACATGATGAGATACATGTGATAACCCAAGTACTAGATACTCAAGAATTGTCCATAACCGGGGACACGGCTAACCATGATTAGATTGTACACTCTGAGAGGTTTGTGCACTTTTCCCCACAAGACTCGATCTCCTCCGTTGGATTTCTGGCACTACAGGGTGTTTGAGAAACGGATGACCGAGACACAGTCTTTCAGAAACATTAACTCTCTAGTCCGGACAGACCATACCAAACCTACATCCCACTACCTGCTGATCTGCCTCTTCAAGAGCTTCACGTAACTTACTCAACAATGCTAGAGCCCATAATAGCTTGTGGCTGCACACAGAAGTTTCTAGGATGAATCATCTCAGTTCCCTTTGAGCCTGGGTGGCGGTCCACTGGAAGATCACACGGGTACTCCAGGATTTCCAAAAAATATAGGAAACACTGGGTACTCCAGGTGCCTCAATCCACCCAGTTGTTTGATTGAGTTGCCACCTTAAGTTGAACCATTAATTTAACAATCTCACATCTGTCATGGATTTCACTCAAACCCAAACCACGTCTACGAGCATAGCATAGCATAGTAATATAAGCAACACGTAGAGTAACTCCCAAGGGTTTGAATGTAACAGGGCAATAGGTTCTACCTCATCAACTACTTCCCAACCCACAAGTTAATGACATCCTAATCATGCAATGTTTAAGGATTGGAACTAATGCATAAAAACTGGGTGATAAAAGGGATATGATCAAAGTGTTACTTGCCTTGCTGACGATCTGCGAAATCTAGGGACTCGTAGTAGAACGCTTCACACTCCGGGTGCTCTATCGCAAGCAAATAATAGCATACATAAGTAACAAGCAATGATGCACAAGAAAAACTCAAATAAAATAGGTTGACCAAAAAGTTCAAATTAAGAACTCTGGTTCGCAAAAAGAATCAAATCAAATGGAGCAACGAAACTCAAACGGCGAAAGAAAGAAGCTTCGTTTACTAATCTGAAACTAGGTCAAATTTTACAGTAGAGAAAACTTGTTTGAGTTGGTTGAACGGAAGGAGGGTTTCGAGATGAAACTCTAGGCGCTTGAATCGCCTCATTCCGACTAACGAGCGAAAAGATAAACAGAAACTAAGATCGGATCAGAAATCGCGATCAGAGAAAATCACGGAATAAATCCGATAAAAGAAAACTGACGAATAGACTAACGAACGAGCATTCGTTAGCTGTATCTAACGGGCGAAGAACCGTACGTTAACACGAACGTTCGGACGAACGCCCGCTAATTAGGAAAACCGAGAAAAACCGGCGAATCCGAAAAAACGGATCTAGGGTTTCTAAAAAACCCGAATGGTTTTATAAAAAAAACCGGCGGCGGAGTCCGGCGACTACCTCCAGCGAGAGGTTCGGCGAGGCGAGGCGAGGTGCGGCGGCGGAGCTGCAGCTCATGGGGGCGGCAGCGGCGTTCGATAAGGCGGCAGCGGCGGCGGGGTTAGGCGGCGCGGCGGCGGGGCTTGGCGCGGGGCGGCGGTGGCTGTGGGGGTGGGGGCTCGGGCAGCGCGTATATAAAGGGGCGGGGCGGGGCGGCTTGGAGGAGGGGCCAAGGCGGCGGCGGTGGAGTCCGGCTCGGACTCCTTGTCCGAGTCGGCGGCGGCGGCGCGCGCGCGGGGAAGGAGGCGGTGGCGGCGGCCTGGCTCGGCTGGGCCTTAGGCCCAGTCGGGCGCGGGACTTTTTTTTTAAAAAATAATTTCGCCGACCGAAATAAAATCCTAGAAAGATAAATAAAAAAACTAAAAATGCCAAAATAAATTTTCACCGTCTAAATAAAATACTTAGAACGAGATGAACATTTTCTTGGCCCTAAAATGCAATTTTGAAAACGTGCAATCTTTCTAATGCAAACAAAATTGCAATAAAATCCAAATGGAACAAATATTTGATTTCAATATTTTTCCTCCAATATTTCATTTATTTTGGAGAAGTCATATTATCTCCTCTGTTGTATTTTAATATGAAATATTTTCGGAGAGAAAAATAATTAAAACCAAAATCCTCGTTTCAAAATTTGATAAAAGAATCAAATATGAAAACCGGGAAATCCCCAAGTCTCTCCGAGGTCCTTGAGTTGCTTAGGATTTCGAGGATTACGGAATGGAAAAGCAATTAAATATGATATGCAATGATGATCTAATGTATAACATTCCAAATTGAAAATTTGGGATGTTATAGACCCCTTCAGCACCTGTTATCTCCTCGCCTATGCCTCAGTTCACAGCTGAAGAGGCTGGCGTTGAATAAATGAAAGATGAAGATGTGGACGTTGGCTGCTCCACACCAGTGATGAGTGATGAATTCTGGGAAAGTCAGCATCCAAACTCGCCAATGTTCACACCGTTGCAGCAAATACCTCAGTCCCCCGCACACACTGTTCAAATGGGCTCTGAAGAAACTCACCCACTTCATCTGTACATGAGGAAATTCCAGCCACTAGTGCTGAAGAAACTGCTGCTGCTGAACATCTGAAGACACAGACTGCCACTGAAGAGGAACCAGAAATTCCTCAGCCTGAAGAACCTGAGATTGCGATTCCTGAGGTCGTGATGCAACTCACTGATACTCCTCTGCCCAAGCCAAAGGATCCATTCTCACGCAAGCCAAGTTCAAGGTTGATGATTTCTTCAGCGAGCATGTATTCTTCGAACACTACAACCCATATGATTTTGCTCGTATAAGGAAGAGGCGTTTCTGGACTGCTAGTTAAGCAAATTTCTATTCGTCAGTGCTGTTCAACAAAGAGAAAATCTTCTACCATGAGCACATTCCTCACGTGGATATGGAATCTCTGCCGTGTTTCATGCCAGTCCTTAGTGTTCTTCACGATGCTGGACTGTTAAGCTTTTTCTCTGACATCTGTGATTGGAATGAAGAACTGATTCTTCAATTTTATGCAACGCTGCACATCACAGGAGATTCTGAAGATGTGAATTCATGGGTGCTGGACTGGATGTCTGAGAACACTCACTACACATCACCAGCTACTGAATTGCTTTGTGCCTTACCACTCAGTCCTCCCCTTGAAGAAGCTCGTTGCATCTACAGTGAACCTGAGCTTACAAATCACTACATGCAAGTTCTGATGAAACCTTTGAAGCCAGGTCAGGCCCCACGAACCAAATTCCTCGTGAAGGAATTACTCTATGTGCCCAGAATTGTCCATCGTATTCTTATGAGGACAATGAGTCCTATCAAAGGCCACGACTCATCTAATGAGGAAATTGTTGGCATCATGAAGAATCTTGTATTCAATATCGTTCATGGCATTCCTGTCAATTATTACGATTTCTTCATGAGGACTCTGGCAAATGTTGCACTGTCTCCGTTTGAGTTGAAGCCTTATGCACCTTGGATTATGAGATTCCTCAGGACAATGTCTTCACTCAACTAGAAAGCTGATTTTCAGAATCACCTCAGCTACTTGCCCCCGATTGAAGTCCTCAAGCAGACCTATTCGTCAGTTGATGAAAAGGGCAAGGCACCAGCTCTTATAGATGAAGGCATTCGTCCATTGGATGGTCAGTTTCGCAAAGCTGCCTCTTATTCCACCAATGATGACTCTGCCACACATGACTCTGCCAATGCACCCAAGTCTACTCCTCAAGCCGCTGCTCCTCGTGTGATGACTGATCGTGAGCTTCGCTTAGTCTTCACCAGAAGGTGGATCGAAATTATAAATGGGTTAAGCGTCAGTTTGGTTCATTTCTTCACAACATGACTGCTACACACAATGAAGTGAAGAAAAACCATTACTACCTCCATGAAGTCTTCGATCGCACCTGGGCAATACTGTCACATCTGTATGGTGAAGAAGATCTGAAGAAAATGGGTCTCAAGGAAGATTTTGACTGGTCTGCACCTCCACCGAAGAAATTCAAGAAGGTCAAGGTTCCTTCCTTGGTGGCCAGCTCATATTCTTCATCGCGCGACACTGATTAGAATGAAGACTTGGACGACACTGCGGCAGGCCCTACTACGACAAACGACCCCAACAACGCTAGCCCTCCTTCATCAACTTGATTTTTTTTCAGGGGCGTTAGTCCTCATATTCGATCCTTTTGGTCATTTAATGACAAAGGGGGAGAATTTTGAGTTAGTCTTCAAGCGGGTCTTTCTATACGGGCGTTTTTTTTTCAAGTTACAACTCTCGTTCTTCTGAGACTTTATTGGATTGAGTTGTAAACTTAAACCCGATGGTGCTCTGATACTTTTGATATGTTTTTCTGCATGCTTATTCCTCATATATGCTAATGCACGCATGCTGAATTACATCAGTCACCATATTTCATCATGCATTTCAAATTCTTCACTGTTATATGTCAAATGCGTGTATGAATTACAAGATATAGGGGGAGATCTCCATGATTCAACTCTTCAAGTGTGCATTGCTTCAAAAGCAAATTCCTCACTATGCACATCTTCAGGGGGAGTTCTTCTATATCTTGCAATCAAATTCCTCAATATCACTATTTACACTTCATATGTTGATCCCCGTTGAAAACTTAACCTATATTGTCATCAGTCACCAAAAAGGGGAAGATTGTAAGTGCATCTAGTGCCCCTTAGTGATTTTGGTGTATTGAAGACTTATAGGTTAAGGGACTAATGCGTTTGTGAGTGTACACAGGTCTATAAGTCTATGAGGAGTTTGATATTTACAGAGAAAGTCGACCCCTAAAAATGAAGTTCTTCGACTGAAGACTTTGGATTTCTGAAGACTTTCTGAAGACTTTGAAAGTGAAGAAATTGGTGTGACCTTAAAGACTTGGTATTCATTCGAGGAACATGAAGCATGAAGACTTTTGTTTTCGTAGTTTCATTTTCTCTTTCTTGAGTCATAGGAAACACCGTACTGTTAAAGGGGGTCGAGGAAATACCAAGGAAAAATTTCCATGTGATGCTAAACTCAAAATCCTACACCTACCAATCCATTCGCATGAAGCCTTTGGATATCTCATACAGTCCAGTCATATTCTTCAGTGACAGAGACGAAGTTCTTCTGGTCTCTGAGGAATTTGTTTTGACTGAGGAGTTAGGAATTCACCAGTGTGGATTTCCTACACAGTGAGGAACTTGATAGCCCTGAGGATTTTGCTACTCAAAATTCCGACCGTTGATGTGCTATGCGCGAGCTGTCCCAAAATATCTATCCACCTAACGGTCATATCATTGAAGGGCATTTATGTCTTATCATGTCGGGCTGCTCCCTAGGCTATAAATAGCCGCCCCCTACAACCACTAGCTGGTTGGCTGCTCCGAGAGAAACTGACACTTGTCATTTGAGAGCAACCCATCCTCCGAGGACTTTGAGAGAAAATCATCAAGTGAGGAAAAACCCAAACCCAAACACCTACGAACCCCAAGTGATTGAGCATCACTGAAGAGATTGATCCTGCATGGATCCGACGCTTGTTACCTTTGAAGACTGTGCTTCTTCCAGATGGTTAGGCGTCATGGTCTAGAGCATCCAAGAGCAATTGTGGATTGCCGAGTGACCAAATTTGTGAAGGTTTGGAAGTCGCCTGAAGACTTACCACGAGTGATTGGGCGAGGTCTGTGTGATCTTAGCTCAAGGAGAATACGGTGAGGACTTGGTGTCCTGAGTTGCGTGTTCAGGACTGGGTGTCCGGGACTGTGTGTCCTCGAGTTTAAATACTCAGCCGCTCCAACCAGACGTATAACTGAGACAGCAGTTGGAACTGGTCTACCAAATCATTCTCTTCACCAAGCTTACTGGTTCTATTTCCTCAACTCTTTCATTTCCTCATAACTGTGTTGTGTGTTTGTTCATATCTGTATTTGAAGACTTTGACTGAAGACTTTCTCAATTTCCTCAGTTCAATTTCTTCAGTCTGTTTGTCTTCATCATGTGTTATCCCGTGCTTACGCTTCCTGTACTCTGTGCCTATCTTCATTTCATCATGATGACTATGCTTGTATTCTGTTATGTTTACTTTTGAGTACTTATTCCGCTGCTAGTACTTCGCTAAGGAATTTCCTCACCGGCAAATTCCTCAGTGAAGAATTTCATAAAAATTGCCTATTCACCCCCCTCTAGTCGATATAACGCACTTTCAACTAGGGCTAGGGGGCCATCCCCCATTTCCTTCTCTTCTTCCTCTCCTTCCTTCTTCTCCTACATGGATTAGGAAAGGGGGAAACCTACTCCTACTAGGAGTAGGAATCCGCCCTTTGGGTGCGCCCCTTGAGGCCGGCCCTCCTCCTCCTCCCCTCCTTTATATACGGGGGAGGGGGCACCCCATAGACACACAAGTTGATCTTTAGCCGTGTGCGGTGCCCCCTCCATAGTTTTCCACCTCAGTCATATTTGTCGTAGTGCTTAGGCGAAGCCCTATGTTGGTAACTTCATCATCATCGTCAACACGCCGTCGTGCTGACGCAACTCACCCTCGGCCTCAGCTGGATCAAGAGTACGAGGGACATCACCGAGTTGAACATGTGAAGATCGTGGAGGTGCCGTGCGTTCGGTACTTGATCGGTTGGATCGCGAAGACGTTCGACTACATCAACCGCATTACTAAATGCTTACGCTTTCGGTCTATGAGGGTACATAGACACAATCTCCCCTCTCGTTGCTATGCATCTCCTAGATAGATCTTGCGTGATCGTAGGAATTTTTTTGAAATACTGTGTTCCCCAACACCTACCTCAGGTGCCGCCTGAACCCCTCTTTCCTTTATAAATATCCCATTATTCCAGAAACCCTAGGGGAGTCGATGAAAATAAATTCCAGCCGCCGCAAAGTCCAGAACCACCAGATCCAATCTAGACACCATCATAGAGGGGTTCATCATGCCCATTGGTTCCTCTCCGATGATGCGTGAGTAGTTTTTCGTAGACCTACGGGTCCGTAGTTAGTAGCTAGATGGCTTCCTCTCTCTTGTTTGATTCTCAATACAATGGTCTCTTGGAGATCTATATGATGTAACTCTATTTGCGGTGTGTTTGTTGTGATCCGACGGGCTTTGAGTTTATGATCAGATCTATCTTCTTATCCATGAAAGTTATTTGAGTATTCTTTGATCTCTTATATGCATGATTGCTTATAGCCTCGTATTTCTTCTTTGATATTTGGGTTTTCTTTGGCCAACTTGATCTATTTATCTTGCAATGGGAAGAGGTGCTTTGTGATGGTTTCGATCTTACGGTGCTTGATCCCAGTGACAGAAGGGGAACCGTGATACGTCTCTGTCGTATCTACTTTTCCAAACTCTTTTTCCCTTGTTTTGGACTCTAATTTGCATGATTTGAATGGAACTAACCCGAAATGACCTTGTTTTTAATAGAATTGCCATGGTGTTATTTTTGTGCAGAATAAGAAGTTCTCAGAATGACCTGAAACTTCACAGAGATAAGTTTTGGAATTAATAAAAAAATATTTGTGAAAGAATCAGCAGCAGGGGCCCACACCCTAGACACAAGGGTGGGGGGGGGGGCGCCCTCCGACCTTGTGGGCCCCTGGACCTCCACCGACCTCAACTCCAACTCCATATATTACCTTTCGGGGAGAAAAACAGAGAGAAGGATTCATTGCATTTTACGATATGGAGCCGCCGCCAAGCCCGTTCTTCCTCGGGAGGGCAGATCTGGAGTCCGTTCGGGGCTCCGGAGAGGGGAATCCATCGCCATCGTTATCATCAATCATCCTCCATCACCAATTTCATGATGCTCACCACTGTGCATGAGTAATTCCATCACAGGCTTGCTAGACTGTGATGGGTTGGATGAGATTTACCATGTAATCAATTTAGTTTTGTTAGGGTTTGATCCCTAGTATCCACTATGTTCTAAGATTGATGTTGCTATGACTTTGCTATGCCTAATGCTTGTCACTAGGGCCCGAGTGCCATGATTTCATATCTGAACCTATTATGTTTTCATGAACATATTTGTGTTCTTGATCCGATATTGCAATATATAGTCACCTACTACGTGTTATGATCTGACAACCCCAGAGTGACAATAGTCGGGACCACTCCCAGTGATGACCGTAGTTTGAGGAGTTCATGTATTCACTAAGTGCTAATGCTTTTGTTCGGTTCTCTATTAAAAGGAGGCCTTAATATCCCTTAGTTTCCAATAGGACCCCGCTGCCACGGGAGGGTGATGACCCACAAGTATAGGGGATCCATCTTAGTCCTTTCGATAAGTAAGAGTGTCGAACCCAACGAGGAGTAGAAGGAAATGACAAGTGGTTTTCAGCAAGGTATTCTATGCAAGCACTGGATTTATCGGTAACAGATAGTTTTGTGATAAGATAAATTGTAACGGGTAACAAGTAAATAAAAGTAAACAAGGTGCAGCAAGGTGTCCCAATCCTTTTTGTAGCAAATTACAAGCCTGGACGAACTCTTATATAATGCAAAGCGCTCCCGAGGACACATGGGAATTACTGTCAAGCTAGTTTTCATCATGGACATATGATTCATGTTCGTTACTTTGATAATTTGATATGTGGGTGGACCGGTGCTTGGGTGCTGCCCTTCCTTGGACAAGCCTCCCACTTATGATTAACCCCTCTTGCAAACATCCGCAACTACGAAAGAAGAATTAAGGTAAACCTAACCATGGCATGAAACATATGGATCCAAATCAGCCCCTTATAAAGCAGCACATAAACTAGGGTTTAAGCTTTTGTCACTCTAGTAACCCATCATCTTCTTATTACTTCCTAATGCCTTCCCCTAGGCCCAAATAATGGTGAAGTGTCATGTAGTCGACGTTCACATAACACCACTAGAGGAGAGACAACATACATCTCATCAAAATATCGAACGAATACCAAATTCACATGATTACTTATAACAAGACTTCTCCCATGTCCTCAGGAACAAACGCAACTATTCATAAAGCATATTCATAATCATAATCAAAGGAGTATTAATTATCATTAAGGATCTGAAAATATAATCTTCCACCGGATAAACCAACTAGCATCAACTACAAGGAGTAATCAACACTATGAGCAACCCACAGGTACCAATCTAAGGTTTTGGGACCAAGATCGAATACAAGAGATGAACTAGGGTTTAAGAGGAGATGGTGCTGGTGAAGTCGTAGATGGATATTGACCCCCTCTTGATGAGAGGATCGACGGTGATGACGATGGCGACGATTTCCCCCTCCCGGAGGGATGTTTCCCTGGCAGAACAGCTCTGCCAGAGCCCTAGATTGGTTTTGCCCAACTTCCGCCTCGAGACGGCGGCGCTTCATCCCGAAAGCTTCCTTATGATTTCTTCCAGGTCAAAACACACCATATAGCCAAAGATGGGCACCGGAGGCCTGCCAGGGGGCCCACAAGGTTGGGGGCGCGCCTAGGGGGGTAGGGCGCGCCCTCCACCCTTGTGGTTGGCTGGTGGCCGCCCTATGGTACTTTCTTCGCCAAATATTTATTATATATTCCAAAGATAAGCTCCGTGAAGTTTCAATACTTTTAGATTGTGCAGAATAGGTCTCTAATATTTGCTCATGTTCTAGTCCAGAATTCCAACTGCTGGCATTCTCCCTCTTCATGTAAACATTATAAAATAAGAGACAGTAGGCATAAGTATTGTAATATAATGTGTAATAATAGCCCATAATGCAATAGATATCAATATAAAATCATGATGCAAAATGGACGTATCAACTCCCCCAAGCTTAGACCTCGTTTGTCCTCAAGCGAAAGCCGATATCGAAAAATATGTGCACATGTTTAGAGATAGAGGTGTCGATAAAAATAAAATACGAACATGAGGGCATCATGATCATCTTTAGAACAACAACATAAATTGCCATATAATTTCTTATGCTAAAGTAACAATTCATTCACAAGGTAAGGTATGAATCAAAAACTTTATTGAAAACTAACAAACTATGATCTCAGTCACTGAAGCAATTGCAATTTATCATAACATCGGAAAGAGTCAATTAAAGAGCTTTTCAGCAAGTCCACATAGTCAACTATCATTTAATCTTTCACAATTGCTAACACTCACGCGAAACTTATGGGTACAAAGTTTCAATCGGACACAGAGAAAGGTAGGGGCTCATAGTTTCGCCTCCCAACTTATTACCTCAAGGGTAATTTCAACAATAATACTTTATGATAACCTACATCCGAGTGTGTGTGTGTGTGTGTGTGTGTCTATTTGAATAGTGTGGCACTATTCTAATACCAGGATTTGAATAGTTATTTGGATCACGACGCGCCCTATATAAGAGCCACGAGGTCTTCCCGAACTACCGATAACCCCACCGGACCTATTACAGAAAAAACCACCCCACCCACTCGATGCCCCGATCACCACCCCGACCTCCCTCGATCCCCTCCCCCGAGCGCCGCCACCCTTGCTGGATCTCGCCGCCCCCAGCGCCTCCTCCCACCGGCCGACCTACCCAAGGCGCCGCCCCCTCGAACTACCAGCGCGGGGTCGCTGGGCGCCGCCCACGCCACCAAGAACCTGCTGCCGCACTTCCGCCATGGCCGCATGCTCCTCCACATCCCAATCTCTGCCGTCCCAGAGGATCCTCTAGCACCATCAACCTGGCACGCAGTCCATGGCCGCCTCCCCACACAGTCCCTTTCTTGCCGCTGACGTGCCTATCGATGCCGCTCGAGGCCACAACGCCCCACCCGTGGCTCTGGCGTGCCTCCCGCTGGCGGCCCACTTGGGCCCCACGCTCCTCCCGCCGCCTCCCCGAGTCAGGACACGCCTCCCGCTGCCGCCTGAGGCCACCGCGCCTGTAACGCCCCGAGACCGATGTTCCAGGTGTCCTCCAGTTCTTCGCTGTTGTTGCCTTGTCATTACTTGCATGTCATGCTTTGCATATCATGTCATCATGTGCATTTCATTTGCATACATGTTCGTCTCATGCATCCGAGCATTCTCCTCGTTGTCCGTTTTGCAATCCGGCGCTCCTATGTCACCCGGTGTCGCCTTCTACCTCTTTTCCTGTGCGGGTGTTAAACGTTCTTAGATTGGACCAATACTTGTCATGCGGCCTTGGTTTACTACCGGTAGACCGCCTGTCAAGTTTCGTGCCATTTGAACTTCGTTTGATACTCCAACGGTTAACCGAGGGACCGAAAAGGCCTCGTGTGTGTTGCAGCCCAACACCCTTCCAAAGTGGCCCAAAACCCACGTAAACCTCCTCCATCCTCTCGATCGTTTGATCACGATTGCATGGCCGAAAACCGCACCTCATGTGGACTCTCCTAGCTCCCTCTACCTATATATATGTGCATCTCCCCCGGAATCCGTGTCTAAACCTAGATCTTACTCCTCCGCGCGCCGGACATGTCCACTCCACCGCCAGACATGTCCGCCGGCCACCTGACCCCGGCGAATCGCAACCCGCCACCTCAGCGTCGCCGCCGCCCGAGCCAACCACAGAGCGCCACCTCATCCCTCACTGGCTCTCCTCTCTCTCCTCAAACCGCCGCGGCCCGCCGGCCTGCGGGAGGCCCGCCCTGAGCCCCGATCGGGCCCGGGCGCCCGAGTCACCCAGCCGCCTCTCCTCGCGCCTCGGTCGCCGGGCGCCACCGCGTCCCCGCCGCTCGCTGGCGCGCCACCGTGCCCAGCCGCCTCTCCTCGCGCCTCGATCGCCGTGCGCCACCGCGTCCCCGCTGCTCGCCGGCACGCCACCGCGCCTAGCCGCTCGCTCGCCGCGCGCTGCCGCCTTGGTCGCCATGCGCCACCGCCTTGCTCGCCGCATGCTGCCATCTCGGTTGCCGTGTTCCTCGCCGGAGGCCGCCGCCCGCCGCCGCTTCCCCCTCGTCACCGGTCTTCGCCTGAGTTCCGGCCGGCCTCGAGCTCATCGGAGATCCACTCCGGCCGGATCTAGACGCTGGGTGGATGAGATCCACCACTCCCCCCACCCAAACACCCTCGTCCCCATTTCGTACCGCGACGTCCCGGATATCCTCATCCCGTTGACTTTTCCCGAGGTGAAATATGTCTAAGTCCCCAGATCTGCTATGTTTTTATGCTATCTTCACCGCATCATAACTCTGCATCCGTAGCTCCGATTCATGCGTGTAGCATATCAAAATGTTCGTCTCGACGAGTACATCATTTCATCTTATTGCATCATTTTCACTTGAGCTCATCTTGATGCCCTAAATGCTGTAGGAAGAGGGCTATGTGATGAATATGTCAGATCTGTTTCAGCAAATGGCCTTTTTGTCATTTTTGCCATGATTAATGTGTGCATGCTATGATCCTGAGCTCTACATGTGTTTTGTAGAATGCCATGCCATCTTTACAGGGGTGTATGCCATGTATTTTGTGATCTTTGTGGTGACTAGCACAAGCATGCAAAGTAGCTTACTCAATGATGATGATTTCAGGGACTTAGAATTTCACTAAGTCCTTGACCTGTCTTTATTTTTATGCCATATGTTCATGTTGTTTCTTAGTGATCCGTGCCTCTTTTGAGGATGATCAGTAATGATGTTTTGTTAATATTGTGGCGCTCTATCCATACATGTCTTTGTTTGCATTTATGGAGCACCCTAGCTTGAGTCAATCGAGCTCTACTTTTGCTCTAAAATGTTCCTGGCAGATTGTTGACATGTTTAGCGATTTTGCCGAGGATGTTGCTATTGATCCGTGCATGCTATGATGTTATTCTTGCCATGTCTAGCTTCTATGCCATCTCTTCTTGATGGGTGTATGCTTAGTTTGTCATGCAATGCCCCGTAGTAAGTGCATCGAGCTCGTAAACATGCCTACTTGTTAACTGTTTTGCCATGCTCCAGTTTTTCACTAAGTCTGAATCTGTTTATGTTTTTGCTATGTTCACATGCTTGCAATTGTATTTTCTGATCCCTTTTGGCTCAAGGTCACTAAGGGACTTTTGTTATATGCTTAGAGTAGCTTCATGCCATGCCTTTCTTTGCAATGCTATGTTCCTGAAGCATGTAGTTTTTGTGCTCTAAAGATTGCTTCCTGATGATAAATTCCTGATTCAGACTGTTAATTTCACTAAGGTGATATCAAATTACAGCTACCTTTCAAAACAGTGCATTCAATTGCCACCACGCCCAGCCACCTCGCTCGCCGCGCGCCGCCGCCTCGGTCGTCGTGCGCCACCGCCTTGCTCGCCGCACGCCACCGTCTCGGTTGCCGCGTTCCTCGCCGGAGGCCGCCGCCGCTTCCCCCTCGTCGCCGGTCTCCGCCTGAGTTCCGGCCGACCTCGAGCTCACCAGAGATCCACTCCGGCCGGATCTGGACGTTGGGTGGATGAGATCCACCACTCCCCCCAACTAAACACCCTCGTCCCCGTTCCGTACTGCGACGTCCCGGATATCCTCGTCCCGTTGACTTTTAGCGAGGTGAAATATGTCTAAGTCCCCAGATTTGCTATGTTTTATGCTATCTTCACCGCATCATAACTCTGCATCCGTAGCTCCGATTCATGCGTGTAGCATATCAAAATGTTCGTCTCGGTGAGTATATCATTTCATCTCATTGCATCATTTTCATTTGAGCTCATCTTGATGCCAGAAATGCTGTTGGAAGAGGGCTATGTGATGAATATGTCAGATCTGTTTCAGCAAATGGCCTTTTGTCATTTTTGCCATGATTAATGTGTGCATGCTATGATCCTGAGCTCTACATGTGTTTTGTAGAATGCCATGCCATCTTTACAGGGGTGTATGCCATGTATTTTGTGATCTTTGTGGTGACTAGCACAAGCATGCAAAGTAGCTTACTCAATGATGATGATTTCAGGGACTTAGAATTTGACTAAGTCCTTGACCTTTCTTTATTTTTATGCCATATGTTCATGTTGTTTCCTAGTGATCCGTTCCTCTTTTGAGGATGATCAGTAATGATGTTTCATTAATATTGTGGTGCTCTATCCATCCATGTTTTTGATTTCATTTATGGAGCACCCTAGCTTGAGTCAATCGAGCTCTACTTTTTATATAAAATGTTCCTGGCAGATTGTTGACATGTTTAGGGATTTTGCCAAGGATGTTGCTATTGATCCGTGCATGCTATGATGTTGTTCTTGCCATGTCTAGCTTCTATGATATGTCTTCTTGATGGATGTATGCTTAGTTTGTCATGCAATGCCTCGTAGTGAGTGCATCAACCTCGTAAACATGCCTACTTGTTAACTGTTTTGCCATGCTCCAGTTTTTCACTAAGTCTGAATCTGTTTATGTTTTTGCTATGTTCACATGCTTGCAATTGTATTTTCTGATCCCTTTTGGCTCAAGGTCACTAAGGGACTTTTGTTATATGCTTAGAGTAGCTTCATGCTATGCCTTTCTTTGCCATGATATGTTCCTGAAGCATGTAGTTTTCGTGCTCTAAAAATTGCTTCCTGATGATAAATTCCTGACATGCTGTTAATTTCACTAAGTCGGTAACCTGTTGTCATTTGCACTTTTGTCATGCTTGTTTGAACCTGTTAATGGATGAATTAGCCGTAGCTCAGTGTTCATCTTTTGTCAAGCTTCATGAGTGTATCCCTGCCATGTATTTTGTTGCCATGTTTGAGTGTTGTAACATATTTATCTTGATGCATTTAGATGGTCTCGTGCTGATTATCGCAGAACGGCGCCATATTTGTTTTACTTGCCATTTCCAAACCGTGCATCCGATTCCGATGATCTTTATATCAATTTCAACCAAAATAACCTGACCTTTCTAGTGGCACTCTTGGATTTCCAAGTTGAGGCCAGGTTCAATCATTCCTTTCCAAATCATGCATATGCATCACATGCCGCATCCCGCATATCATACCATGTTCGTGTGTTGGTTATTTACTATGTTGTGTGCTTCTTTCCGGTGTTGCTTCTTCGGATTGGTTCCGATAACGTCGCGTTTGTGAGGACCCGTTCGTCTTCATCCGTTTGTCTTCTTCATGGCTCGTTCTTCTTCCTTGCGGGATTTCAGGCAAGATGACCATACCCTCGAAATCACTTCTATCCTTGCTTGCTAGTTGCTCGCTCTTTTGCTATGCCTATGCTGCGATACCTACCTCTTGCTTATCATGCCTCCCATATTGTTAAACGAAGCCTCTAACCCACCTTTTCCTAGCAAACCATTGTTTGGCTATGTTACCGCTTTGCTCAGCCCCTCTTATAGCTTTGTTAGTTGTAGGTGAAGATTGGAGTTTGTTCCTTGTTGGAACATGGATATTTTGTTGGGATATCACAATATCTCTTATTTAATTAATGCATCTATATACTTGGTAAAGGGTGGAAGGCTATTCCTTATGCCTGGTGTTTTCTTCCACTCTTGTCGCCCTAGTTTCCGTCATATCGGTGTTATGTTCCCGGATTTTACGTTCCTTACACGATTGGGTTATAATGGGAACCCCTTGACAGTTCGCCTTGAATAAAACTCCTCCAGCAATGCCCAACCTTGGTTTTACCATTTTCCACCTAGCCTTTTCTTTCCCTTGGGTTTTGCAGACTCAAGGGTCATCTTTATTTAAACCCCCCTGGGCCAGTGCTCCTTTGAGTGTTCGTCCGACTGAGCTACCTGCGGGGCCACCTCGGGGAAACTTGAGGGTTCGTTTTACTCGTAGTTAGTCTCATGTGAGTGTGCCCTGAGAACAAGATATGTGCAGCTCCTTTCGGGATTTGTCGGCACATTCGGGCGGTGTTGCTGGACTTGTTTTACCATTGTCGAGGATGTCTTGTAACCGGGATGCCGAGTCTGATCGAATTGTCTTGGGAGAAGGAATATCCTTCGTTGACCGTGAGAGCTTGTGATGGGCTAAGTTGGGACACCCCTGCAGGGATTTGAACTTTAGAAAGCCGTGCCCGCGGTTATGGGCAGATGAGAATTTGTTAATGTCCAGTTGTAGAAAACCTAAAGCTGGTCGTAATTAAAATACATCAACCGTGTGTGTAACCGTGATGGTCTCTTCTCGGCGGGGTCCGGGAAGTGAACACGGTGTTGGAGTTATGCTTGACGTAGGTTGTTCTAGGATCACTTCTTGATCATAGTTGTTCGATCGTGCTTTTGCCTTCTCTTCTCGCTCTCATTTGCTTATGTTAGCCACCAGATATGCTAGTCGCTTGCTGCAGCTCCACCTCATACCTTTTACCCTACCTATAAGCTTAAATAGTCTTGATCGCGCGGGTGTGAGATTGCTGAGTCCCCGTGACTCACAGATACTTCCAAAACCACTTTGCAAGTGCCGAGGTTACCGAGCAGGTGACGCAACCGAGCTCAAGGAGGATCTCTATGAAGATCTTGTCCTTTGTGTTGTTTCTTTTCAGTCGATCGGTAGTGGAGCCCAGTTGGGACGATCGGGGATCTGTGTAGCATTTGGGGTAGTCTTCTTTTATTTTGGGTTCCATAGTCGGACCTTGATTGTATCTGGATGATGTAATGCTTTATTCATGTATTCTGTGAAGTGGCGAGTGTAAGCCAACTATGTTTCTCTTTCCCTTATGTATTACATGGGTTGTGTGAAGATTACCTCACTTGCGACATTGCTTACAATGCGGTTATGCCTCCAAGTCGTGCTTAGACATGTGGGAGATATAGCCGCATCGTGGGAGTTATAGCGCCCCACCCCGTAGCCATCCTCGACCCCCGTCCCTGTCGCGCCCGCCGGTGAGGTTAACTATGAGATCCCTCCACATCCTCTATACTCCTCCTCCTTAGTTCTCCTTGGATCTTAAATAATGGGGCAGTAGCTCCGGTGGCTTCTCCTCGGTCTTACTGAGTGGCACACATGAGCCTGGTAGGCTGCAGTTCGGCAACGCGTACACATAGTTCGTCTTTGGCCCGTGGTATCATCCTGATGGTTGGTGACCAATGGAGCTGTCCTGAGGCATGGTCTTGCTCGCCACCCTGGGCACGACTCCGCTGGAAGAAAGAACGAGCTCCATCCAGCCTGTGAAGTTCGGCTAGTGAGCCTGTGCAGTGCAACAGCGCATGTGTGCTTGTGTCCGGTTCACGGGTGTAGCATGTGTGGTGCTCGCGTGCACATGACAACCACATGCGGTGTTAACAAAAGCCAAGCTAGAAGCAGAATGCAATACCTTCATACGTTTGCATATGAGTGTGCACGCAAGACAGACACAGAGAAGTTCAGGAAATGCAAATGGTGCAGCCGCAACAGCATCGATCACAATGGTTGGCGTTCCTGTTGCTCCTCTCCCTTTGTTTCCTTGCTTGTTGAGATGCCACCGCTTCTGCATGTTTGTACTAAGGCGACTACCCATCTATCTTCACAAGTGATTCTTGTTTGGCAATTTGAAGGAACTTGCCACTCTGAAAATCTAACTCTACATCGTCCTTGTTTTTGTTCTTCAGAAGTTCAGGTAACTAGGTTGCTGACTACGTAAAGTTGCTCTTTTCTTCTTGAAGGATTAAAGTTGCTCCTAGTTGTACTAGTTAATACTAAACCATAATCTCGTAAAGTGCATAATGCTCATGCGCTTGGACATTGAGCATGGAATATTTTATTGGTGTGTTCCTCTTATTCGTCCTTGATTCTAGATGTGTTCTGAATAGTGATGTGAGAGTCAAAAAAGTTCATTTCATCGGCGCCACCACTGCAGCATGACATTCATCAGCGCCACCTCTGGGTCGTTCAACTACACCACCGCTGGTGGTTGACATATGTACCGCTCCCGGATGCTCTGATGAGATCTGGGCCTCATAGTTTTGATTTCATACTTTCAGTCATCGGTGCCCCCGCAATATGCTTGCACTACTATGCTACTACAAATCAGGAGGGCAAAAATCGAAATTCACCAAAAACTAGAAAAAAATATGAGCACAAACGCCCATCGATGTCCGCTGTGTTATCCTACTTTATGAAAAGAAGGAGCATGTGGTTTGATTCACCTAAAGTGCCAACATTAAAAAAATCAGTTTTGGTTCTCCTGTTGTTATTCCCCAAGCTTGAGGGAGCACCGACCATCCCCCAAAAGTTTGTTTTTCTACATTTTTTAGTTTAGAGTGTGGTGAGAAATGAGAGTTACAACATGTCTTTGTTGGTATGGCAACAAACCGAGAGAATAACTAAAAATATGTTTTTTCTTGATCCATTGTTTCTGTATTTGGCTTATGAAAAAATTGACTTGATGTACGTCCAGATATCCCTCGTTTGCAACAAACCGAGTAAATAATTATTTTTCAATTTTTCTTGAAGTTCAAATTGGTGAACCCAAGCCGTTCAAGTCCCCTGATCTCCCTCATTTCCAAAAAAAGGATTTTTCCTGTTTTAAATTTGAAGTTTTAGAAAAGGATGATACCCATTTCTAAAAAAACCTTGAAGGTCAAATTAAAATAAGGGAATGGTTCATTGTTTTCTTTTCTTACAAAACTTGGATTTTTACCATTAATGGAAAATAAAACAAGAAGTCCAAATTAAAAGATGGAGCAATTTAATGTTTATAAGAAAAACTCAGATTTTCCTCGTTACTAAAGAATAAAAAATCGAGTAGTTTAAAAAGTTTGTAAACCATATATTTGCCCCTGTGTTTTTAAGAGCTACAAGTTCAACTTTAAAATACTTGAGCAGTTCGATATTTATTACATAACTAGGACTTTTCCCGTTACTAATGAATAACACCCAAAAGTCCAAAATTTAAAAAATGAAGTTGTTTAATGTTTATAAAAACCCAGATTTTCCCCAATACTAAAGATTAATACCAATAAAAAAAGTAGAGCGGTTTAATGTCTATAAAAAACTTAAATATTTTCCCGTAACCAAGAGAAGTTCAGATTGTTAACTGCGAGAAGTTCATGTACTACACGCTGGGCATTTTGTATTAAAAAGAATGAAAAAAATCAAAGGCTGAAAGTTTTGTTGCTACAAGTTCAAGTGCTCAGCCCGAGAAAATTCAAAAATTCGTGTGAGAGAGGTTGAACAAAAATATGTGACAGAAGTTGAAGGTGAAAACAGCGGAAGTTCAACTACTACATGGAATGCATTTTAGATAAGAATATAAGAATAGAAAACTAAAATCTTAAAAGGTTTGATGCAAGAAGTTCAAGTGCTCTATCCGGAGAAGTTCAAAAATTCTTGCAAGAGAGGTTCACCTTGTATTTCCATGTTCGGAAACACAAAAATAAATTGTTTTTTTCATTCTAAAATAATTCTCTCAATCCACAAAGAAGTTCAATTATTGTTTGGGAGCAATTTGATTTCAAAAAGAAAATAAAAAATTCAAATTATAAAAGTGGAAAAAGTTCATGTACTACATGGTGTGTGTTTAATATGACAAAAATGAAATAAAAAGGCAAGGTCAATTTTTTTGTTATTATAAGTTCAAGTCCTCGGTCGGAGAAAATTTAAAAAATTATTGTGAGAAGGGTTTGTACAAAAGGAAAATCATTTGTGTAACACTAACGAATGGATGAGAAAAATTACAAATGAAAATACATCACAGAAGTTCAATGTGAAAACAGCGAGAAGTTCAACTACTACGCGGAAGGCGTTTCAGATGATAATAAAACGAATAAAAAACTAAAAGCCTAAAAGGTTTGTTGCAAGAAGTTCACGTGCTCCTCCCAGTGCAGTTCGAGTGCGAGACATCCGACCTTCAATTACATGTTAAAAAACAGGCAAAAAACAACGTTGTTTTTGCCATTTTTAAAACTTCTCTCAAATGATAATAATTTGTAACGTCTGCCTACATGAAAAAGATGCTCCTGTTCATAAGGTCTCCAACAATATATTATATGCAATATTTGGATGAATGGTTTAAAATTTTTATTTATACCGTTACAAACACATTTTTTATCAATTCAAAAAATTATTTTGATCCCTCGCGGGTATGAAAAACTGATCAACACAAAAAAGTTGCGTGTTTTCAATAGCTTTCCATTGGTATATCATGTGCTCAATTCCGGTAAGTGCTTTGGGAGTTACGGGAAAAAAAACAGCTCGTCAAAAACAGAGTGAAGTTCAAAACAGAACTGCCACATAAGTTCAACTACTACACTGAATGAATTTTGGATGGAAAACTTTTAAAACTATCGCGAGTATGAAAAAATGATCAACACCGGCAAGTTGCGTGTTTATAGTAGCTTTCCATCGGTATATCACTTGCTCAATTCCGGTGAGTGGATGGAGAGCTGCGAGCAAAAACAACACGTGAAAAACAGACTGAAGTTCAAGTACACGTGCCAAGAAGTTCAGGTTCTTCACGTGGGGCATTTTCGAAGAATCTGTTTCGCGATAAAGGTAGATCGAATGATCTTGCCATTTTCACAATTATTTGAAAAATGCTAGGAATCAGAGGCAACCATCAACATGAAAAAGTTTCGCATTTTCCGTAGCTTTTCAGCGGTATATTTTTTGCCCCATTCTGCTAAAGTTTGTAGAAAATACATCAAAAATATGTTTTTCGCCATTTTCCAAATTGACTTAAAACCATAAATAATTGGGATAAACAATACATACCAAAAGGTTTCGCATTTGTTCAAGCTTTCCAACGCCATATCATTTGCTGCATTCGGACGCACGGTTAAAAAATGAGCTCGAAAATACGAACTCTGTAGGACTTGTACCATTTTCTAAATTACTCTGAAACTGTTCAAAATTAGAAAAAACTAACAACATGAAAAAGTAGCGCATTTCATAAGTTTTCCAACGCCATATCATTTGTCTCAATTGGATTAGCCGTTTAGAAATGACATCGAAAATACGAATTCGGCTGTTCGGTTTGCGAAATTTTAAATTTTTCCAAATTACTCTTTAATCATAGGGAATTAGAGAAAACTTTCAACATGTGGAAGGAGCGGTTTTGCAGCAGCTTTCCAATGCCATATTATTTGCCCCATTCCGATAAACGGTTTAGAAATGCGATCGAAAATACGATTCAAATTTTGTGTGTGAAGAAAAAACGGTTTTCAAAACTGCTATTAAACCGCTTACATTTTGACAAAAATTAAGTTGGGTTATAATACTGGTGTCCATAGCTTTCCAACGGTATATCGTAAGCCCCGTTTGGGCAATGTTGGCGGAAGTTCAACCTAGTTCAGAGGGAAGTTCAACATACTACTAGCGGGCAGGTTAGGTTGTGATTAGAATATTATTCTCATCCCGTGATCAGAATAGAGGGAAGCATAGGTTGTCGTGCGCTTTTATGGTTAGATGCACAAAATCTTAATGAAAAAACGTCACTTTATATTGCCGCTTGTGATAAGGACCTTTATTATGCAGTCCGTCGCTTTTATTTCTTCCATATCACAAGTTCGTATAAAGCATGTTTTCTTGACACTAATAGACCATACGTATTTAGAGAGCAATTTTTATTTCTTGCACCGATGACAACTTACTTGAAGGATCTTACTCGATCCATAGGTAGGTATGGTGGACTCTCATGGCAAAACTGGTTTAAGGGATGTTTGGAAGCACAAGTAGTATCTCTACTTGGTGCAAAGAATTGGCTAGCATGAGAGGGAAAGGCAAGCTCAACATGTTGGATGATCCATGATAATATAACTTCTATTCGGATATAAGAAAACATAACCTATTATGTTGTCTTCCTTGTCCAACATCAACTTATTAGCATGTCATATTTTAATGAGTGCTCACAATTACAAAAGATGTCCAAGATAGTGTATTTATATGTGAAACCTCTTTCTTTATTACTTCCTATTAATTGCAACAATGATCAAAACTATGTTGGTCAACTCTCAAAAACTTTTATTCATCATACTCTTTATATGTGAAGTCGTTACTCTCCATAAGATCAATATATGATCTTTTTATTCTTTATTTTATTTAATTCTCTCAAGATCATAGCAACAAAGCAAAGCCCTTAACTCAAAACTACTCTTTATTATATATATATATATATATATATATATATATATATATATATATATATCAAGGACTCGATTACATTGAGGGAACATAAAGCAAAACTCAACGCTAGATCATACTAAAAACTTTATTCTACTAGATCAAGATATAACCAAAAGAATCGAAATAAGAAAAACGATAAAGATAAAGGTGTGATGGTGATTCGATACCGAGGCACCTCCCCCAAACTTGGCAGTTGCCAAGGGGAGTGCCCATACCCATGTATTTATCTCTCTTTCTTCGGAGGTGGTGATGAAGGAGTTGTTGCATTGTTCTTCTCTAGCTTGCGTCCGAGGCTAAAATTTTCCTCCCTCGGATCCTCATTCTCAAGCTCGAGTTTCATTATATTTTTGCATAATGCCACCTTGCTGTCCTGCGAAAAACATGGTGGGATAGATTGGACCTTAGGGAGGCTTGACTTATTGAACTCCACATGCATATCGTCAGGTTGGGGTAGTGGATCATCCTCTTCATCGGAGCTCGTCTCCTCCTTCCCCTTTGGCTCATAGTCCTCCTCTTCCTCCGTGGTCCAACCATAATGTTCCACATCCCCATATACTTTTGAGTTTGTGATATAATCAGCAATGTAGCTCTCTCCCTCCGAATCTTGGGACGACATCTTGCTCCAAATTTGCTACAGGAACAACTCAAAACGAAAACAAAGAATTTTGTCGTGGTACTGTGGTCAAAACCTTCGGGAGATTATATAATGAATTTTTACCGACCATAAGAAGTATCGTGCAAGAAAACAGAGTCCGAAAGGCACACGAGGTGGCCACAAGGATGGGGGGCGCGCACAGGGGGGTAGGGCGTGCCCTCCACCCTTGTGGTGGCCTCGTGTCTCTTTCGGACTACTTTTAATTTTCCTAATTTTTAAATATTCCAAAACAGAGAAAATTTATCATTGGAAACGCTTTGGAGTCGGTTTACTTACTGTACCACATACCTATTCCTTTTCGGACTCTGAAACATTCTGGAAAGTGTCCCTTATGTACTCCTCTAGTGTTATGGTACTAATTATATTGGTCTCAACATTTATTGGAGTACTTGAGATATAATGTTTGATTCTTTGACCATTTACCACCTTTGGATTTGTGCCTTCGATCTTGTTGATTTTTATGGCATCGGAACGATAGACCTCCTCGATAATGTAAGGACCTTCCCATTTAGAGAAAGCTTTCCTGCAAAAAATCTTAAATGAGAGTTATATAGCAAAACATGATCACCTACATTAAACTCACGCTTTTGTATCCTTTTGTCATGCCATCTTTTAACTTTTTCTTTAAACATCTTGGCATTCTCATAGGCTTGGGTTCTCCATTCATCAAGTGAGCTAATGTAAAATAAACTATTCTCACCGGCAAGTTTGAAATCATAAGTGAGCTCTTTAATAGGCCAATATGCCTTATATTCTAGCTCAAGAGGTAAGTGACATGCTTTTCCATAAACCATTTTATATGGAGACATACCCATAGGGTTCTTATAAGTAGTTATATAAGCCCATAATGCATCATTAAGTTTCTTAGACCAATTCTTTCTAGATTTATTAATATTCTTTTGCAAAATTAGTTTAATCTCCCTATTGCTCAATTCTACTTGACCACTAGACTGAGGATGATAAGGAGATGCAGTTCTATGATTAACATCATACTTAGCAAGCATTTTATGAAAAGCACCATGAATAAAATGTGAACCACCATTATTCATTAAATATCTAGGGACTCCAAACCTCGGAAAAATATCTTTTTAAGCATCTTAATATAAGTGTTATGATTAGCACTACTAGTTGGAATGGCTTCTACCCACTTAGTAATGTAATCAACATCAACTAAAATATGTGTATACCCATTAGAGGAAGGAAAATGTTCCATATAATCAAAGCTCCAAACATGAAATGGTTCAATAACGAGTGAATAGTTCATAGGCATTTCCTGACGTCTACTAATATTACCAATTCTTTGACATTGATCACAAGACAAGACAAACTTACGAGCATCGTTGAAGAGAGTAGGCCAATAGAAACCGGATTGCAATACCTTATGTGTAGTTCTATCTCCAGCATGGTGTCCTCCGTAGGACTCGGAGTGGCACTTGCGTAGGATCTGTCCCTATTCATACTCAGGTACACAATGTCTAATAACACCATCTACTCCTTTATAAAGGTGTGGGTCATCCCAAAAGTGATGTCTTAAATCATACACTACTGCAGGATGCTGCTAACGCAACACTACGATCAGAGACCCCTCAATGAAACTGTGTGCGATGCCATAATCGCAAATGGTGGTGTAAAAATGTCAAAAAAGGTGCAAAACGTTTGCGATGGAGGATGCATCAAACATGGTTCAGATTTTAGTTGCGTGTGTGATTCAGGGCATATGATTCAGTTCAATTAACCATTTTTGATGAGGAGGAACAAAATAAACGGGCAGCCAGATGAAGGCGCGTGTGATGTACAACATACAGTTCATTCGGATGAACTGTTTGTGATTAGGCAACACAAAAGAAACGGGCAGCGAGATGAAGGTGTGTGCGATATACAATATATGGTTCACTCAGATGAACTGTGTGATTAGGCAACACAAAAGAAACAGTCAGCCAGATCAAGGTGTGTGTGATTGAGTGCATACGCTTTAGAAGGATTAACTGTTTGCGATTAGGCAATAGAATTGAAATGGGTAAGCCAGATCAAAGTTTCTGCGATTGATGGCATACACTTCAAATGGATGAACTGTTTGCGATTAGCCACAACAAACTGAAATAGTTAGATGGATCAACGTGTGTGCACTAGATGGGCACACCCATTCTAATTAAAGGAAGTGTGCGCGATGGTAATAACGAGCGCGCACGGTTGTTGGAACAAGACGTGCGCTGACACTGCCTATTGCACTGACCCTATGGTGCAAATGCCACGTACGCGGCCGAGAAGGCGTACGTTCCCACGTTACGCCTTCCGGGAATAGTGCCACACTTATAACCGTTAGTAAATTTTGAGCATGCATCCCGTCACAATTTTTTTAGAAGAATAGGGAGGCCGCATCCCGTCACATTCCGAATTGCAAATATGTTCACACCAATCAAAACCTAAACGGTTTCCCACTTAGGAGCGTATTACTACGCGGTTATAAATACTACCACTCCAAGATGACTGCTGCTACCTCTTGAGCACTGTGTTGGTTTTCCTTGAAGAGAAAGGGATGATGCAGCAAAGTAGCGTAAGTCTTTCCCTCAGTTTTTGAGAACCAAGGTATCAATCCAGTAGGAGGCTATGTGTGAGTCCCTCGTACCTGCACAAAACAAATAAATCCTCGCAACCAACGCAAATAGGGGTTGTCAATCCCTATAAGGCCACTTACGAGAGTGAGATCTGATAGATATGATAAGATAATATTTTTGGTATTTTTATGATAAAGATGCAAAGTAAAATAAAGGCAAAGTAAATAGCAAAGGAAATAACTAAGTAGTAGGAGATCAATATGATAAAGATAGACCCGGGGGCCATAGGTTTCACTAGTGGCTTCTCTCGAGAGCATAAGTATTCTACGGTGGGTGAACAAATTATTGTTGAGCAATTGATAGAATTGAGCATAGTTATGAGAATATCTAGGTATGATCATGTATATAGGCATCACGTCCGAGGGAGTCCTGGATTAGGGGGTCTCCAGATAGCCGGACTATCTCCATTGGCCGAACTGTTAGACTATGAAGATACAAGATTGAGGACTTCGTCTCGTGTCCGGATGGGACTCTACTTGGCGTGGAAGGCAAGCTAGGCAATACGGATATGGAGATTTCCTCCTTTGTAACCGACCTTGTGTAACCCTAACCCTCTCCGATGTCTATATAAACCGAAGGGTTTTTGTCCGTAGGACAACAACCACAACATACAATCATACCATAGGCTAGCTTCTAGGGTTTAGCCTCTTTGATCTCGTGGTAGATCTACTCTTTTACTACCCATATCATCAATATAATTCAAGCAGGACATAGGGTTTTACCTCCATCAAGAGGGCCCGAACTTGGGTAAAACATCGTGTCCCCTGCCTCCTGTTACCATCCGGCCTAGACGCACAGTTCGGGACCCCCTACCCGAGATCCCTCGGTTTTGACACCGACATTGGTGCTTTCATTGAGAGTTCCTCTGTGTCGTCACCGTTAGGCTTGATGACTCCTACTATCATCGATAGCGATGCGGTCCAGGGTGAGACTTTTCTCCCTGGACAAATCTTCGTATTCGGCGGCCTTGCACTGCGGGCTAATTCGCTTGGCCATCTAGAGCAGATTGAAAGCTACGCCCCTGGCCATCAGGTCAGATTTGGAAGTTTGAACTACACGGCCGACATCCACGGAGACTTGATCTTCGACGGATTTGAGCCACAGTCGGGCGTGCCGCACTGTCACAATGGGTATGACCTAGCTCTACCGCCGAACAGTACCCTAGAGGTTGCGCCCGCATCAGCTCCGACCCTTAGCTCGGAGCCAACTACGCCAGCCGAGGACGGGTGGTTAGACACCGCCTCAGGGGCTGCAGTCTCAACGGCGATTGAGCCGAACACCAGCCTAACCCTCTGCGCAGCCCATGACTCCAAGATGCCGGACTCTTATCCGGACTCCGAACCATCCGCGCCCCTGCCAATCAAATCCGATTGGGCGCCGATCATGGAATTCACCGCCGCGGATATCTTTCAGCACTCGCCCTTCGGCGACATTCTAAATTCACTAAGGTCTCTCTCTTTGTCAGGAGAGCCCTGTCCGGATTATGGCCAACAGGATTGGGATGCGGACGACGAAGAAATTCAATGCCCACCCACCACCCACTTCGTAGCCACTGTCGATGATTTAACCGACATGCTTGACTTCGACTCCGAAGACATCGACGGTATGGACGACGATGTAGGAGACGAACATGAACCAGCACCTATAGGGCACTGGAAAGCCTCCTCATCATATGACATATACATGGTGGATACACCCAAAGAAGGAAATGGCGACGGGATAGTGGAGGATGACCCCTCCAAGAAGCAACCCAAATGCCGACGTCAGCGGCGCCGCTCTAAGTCCCGCCCAAGCAAAACTGGTGATACCGGCACATGAGATAATAACACTCTGAATAGTTTCGAAGACAACAACAAACCCCTCCAACAAGATTTAGAGCAGGAGGATGGAGGAGCCAGCTCTCCTGAGAGAGCGGCAGACGGAGAGGAGGAGGATGACAATCACATGCCCCCCTCCGAAGACGAGGCAAGCCTCGGCGACGATGAATTTGCCGTACCAGAGGATCTCGTCCAACAAGAGCGCTTCAAGCGTCGGCTTATGGCCACGGCAAATAGCCTGAAGAAAAAGCAGCAGCAGCTTCAAGCTGATCAAGATCTGCTAGCTGACAAATGGACTGAAGTCCTCGCGACCGAGGAATATAAACTCGAGCGCCCCTCCAAGAGTTACCCAAGGCACATATTACTACCCTGATTGGAGGAAGAAGCGTATGATACGGCTGATCGGCCACCTCGTGGCCGCGATAGAGAGGCATTCCAGCCAAAAGCTCAGCCTCCACCCCAACGCCATTCAAATAAAAAGGCATGGGGAGATACGCCGGACCTGCGAGACATATTGGAGGACAAGGCAAAGCATACATGATCGATCTACGGATCACGAGGGTGCACCACTCTGCGAGACGACAAACGTCATGCTGGATACAGTAAAAGCAAATCCGGCCAAGCCGAACACAGCGGGCAAGACCCATTCGAGCTGCGTCGCGATATAGCCCAATACAGAGGCGCCGCACACCCCTTATGCTTCACAGACGAAGTAATGGAACATCAATTCCCAGAAGGTTTCAAACCTGTAAATATTGAATCATACGATGGCACAACAGATCCCGCAGTATGGATTGAGGATTTCCTCCTCCACATCCACATGGCCCGCGGCGATGACTTACACGCCATCAAATACCTCCCACTAAAGCTCAAAGGACCAGCGCGACATTGGCTTAACAGCTTGCCAGCGGACTCCATTAGCTGTTGGCAAGATCTGGAAGCCGCATTCCTCGACAACTTTCAGGGCACTTATGTGCGACCACCAAATGCCGATGATTTGAGCCACATAATTCAGCAGCCAGAAGAGTCGGCCAGGCAATTCTGGACTCGATTCCTTACAAAGAAAAATCAAATCATCGTCTGTCCAGATGCGGAGGCCTTAGCGGCTTTCAAGCACAACATCCGAGATGAGTGGCTAGTCCGGCACCTTGGTCAGGAAAAGCCGAAATCTATGGCAGCTCTCACGACGCTCATGACCCACTTTTGTGCGGGAGAAGACAGCTGGCTGGCTCGCAGTAATAATATATCAAAGAACCATGGTACCTCAGATACCAAGGACGACAATAGCAGGCCACGTCGCAACAAGCACAAGCGCCGAATTAACATCGAAAATACTGAGGATATGGCAGTCAATGCCAGATTCAAAGGCTCTAAACCCGGTCAGCAGAAAAAGCCATTCAAACAAAGTACGCTGGGACCGTCCAGCTTGGACCGTATACTCGATCGCTCGTGTCAAATACACGGCACCCCAGACAAGCCAGCCAACCACACCAACAGGGATTGTTGGGTGTTCAAGCAGGCCAACAAGTTAATTGCCGAAAACAAGGACAAGGGGCCGCATAGCAATGACGAGGAGGAGCCCCGGCAGCCGCACATTGGAGGACAGATGAGGTTTCCCCCGCAAGTGCAGACGGTGAACATGATATACGCAACCCACATCCCCAAGAGGGAGCAGAAGCGTGCGCTCAGGGACGTATATGCGTTGGAGCCAGTCGCCCCAAAGTTCAACCCTTGGTCCTCCTGTCCGATCACCTTCGATCACAGGGACCACCCCACTAGTATCCGTCATGGCGGATTCGCCGCACTGGTCCTAGACCCAATCATCGGCGGATTTCACCTCACTCGAGTCCTTATGGACGGCGGCAGCAGCCTGAACCTGCTTTATCAGGACACAGTTTGCAAAATGGGTATAGACCCTCAAGGATCAAACCCACAAAAACGACCTTTAAGGGCGTCATTCCAGGTGTAGAGGCCCATTGCACAGGCTCAATTACACTGGAAGTGGTCTTTGGATCCCCGAATAACTTCCGAAGAGAAGAGTTAATCTTCGATATAGTCCCGTTCCGCAGTGGTTATCACGCGCTGCTCGGGCGAACTACATTTGCTAGGGTCAATGCGGTACCACATTATGCATACCTCAAGCTCAAGATGCCAGGACCTCGCGGAGTTATTACAGTCAATGCAAACACAGAGCGCTCTCTCCGAACAGAGGAGCACACCGCAGCCCTCGCAGCAGAAACGCAAAGCAGCCTCTCAAGGCAATCAACCAGTTCGGCGCTTCATAGCCCAGATACCTTCAAGCGTGCTCGGGGCAATCGGCAAATAGACCACCTAGCGCGATTTGAGCTCGCGTAGCAATACGGCGGCCACCCCAATCCCAGCCCAGTAGTGAAACTCGTGCCACGCGTACATAATTACGCATTAAAAATACCATGGGCACAGGTGGGGAGGGGGGCACAACTGCGGCACGCCCCAAGACGCGGCCTAAACCGCACTAGGGGCTTCCTGTTTGGTTATTTTTCTTTTTCTTTTAGGACCTTAATCTCTGGAAACACTGTGCGGCAACACTATTGCCGAACACATGATGCAGCAACCAAGGAGGCAGACAGCTACGTTATACCACGGAATGCCGAGGTTGATTACAATAATGAGTGAAGTATTCAATTTAATATCATTCCTCAGCTTGCCCTTGGAAGGGACATAGTCCTACTCTTTGCTTATCACACTATCTGTATCACTCTGCTTTAACGCATTTTTTTAATAAACAATGCATGACATTATGACTATTATTGCATTCTTGTTATATATATCTATGTGTTCATTAATGACGCCTTGCAACCGTACACTATGGTACGACCAATACACCAGGGCTTACGTACCCCACAATGCGGTGTGAAAAGTCCGAACACTTTCACAAGTGTGGCACCCCGAACTTATAGCATTATATGCATCGGCTCCGAATCATGTCTTTGGTCAAATGTTGGGTTTGCCTGCCTCATATGTTTTGGTACCTTACGTTCCGCTCTATCGGCTAAGGTAGCACTAGGAGAACTACTGCGATTGTGCCCCGGTTCTGCTGGGTTCAGCACCTCAGTAGAGAAAGCTAAAACTGACTGTCATGATAAGGCGAGAGACTGGTCGCTGTTCAGCGAGGTTTTCAAGTCCCTAAAGACTTATGCCGCTTAGAGCAAGGGGACGGCCCTATCCGGATAAAAGGTGTGTATCGCGCCCCGAATTCGGCCTTCCGAATACCAGGGGCTTCGCCGAAATTTAAAATTATAGAATTCTATGGCTAAGTGAGAGTGATAAAGCATTATTAGTCCGGTTGTGTTGTTCGCTGTACTGAGCACCTCCCTCGAAGGACCCAAACATGGGAACAAGAGTGCTCAGGTTTATCCCGAACACCCCAACACTTGTGGCATGGGGGCAGAAGCCGAGGACTAGCCATCTCTCAGATTGGATAAACAGCCAAACAGAAGGTAATATTTTAAATTCCAACAAGCGTTGCATAGCGCATATGAAACAAGTTTTCATACATATAGGATAAAACGAGCAAGTCTCATTCAAATATTACATCTTTTGAACACTCGTCCGCGATGAGACGAGCACCCGGCAAAACACCCTCATAGTACATCTCAGGGTGGCGATGCTCCTTGCCCTCTGGCGGCCCCTCCTTGATCAGCTTCACGGCGTCTAGCTTTACCCACTGCAATTTCACACGGGCGAAAGCCCGGCGTGCACCTTCAATTCAGACAGATCGCTTGACGACCTCCAGCCGCGGGCAGGCATCCACAAGCCACCTCACCAGGCTGAAGAAGTTGTTCGGAAGGGCGTCGCCAGGCCACAGCCGGACTATAAAGCTCTTCATGGCCTGATCGTCCGCCTTATGTAGCTCGACCATCTGCTTCAGCTGGTCGCTCATTGGCACCGGATGTTCGGCCTCAGCATACTGAGACCAGAACAGCTTCTCCGTCGAGCTTCCGTCCTCGACTTGGTAAAATTATGCCGCATCGGACACACTGCGGGGCAAATCTTCGAATGCTCCTGAAGAGCTCCGGATCCGGGTAAGTAATCGGTAATTTACTTTTACATGCTTGCTTTGCATATAGAAAGCCTTACCCGCCGCTATCTTCTTCATCGCGTCGATCTCTTGGAGGGCCTTTTGGGCTTCGGCCTTGGCACTTTTTACACTCTCGAGGGCCGCGGCAAGCTCAGACTCCCATGTCTTGGAGTCAAGCTCCAACGCCTCGTGCTTCGCCACAAGAGCCTGGAGCTCTTGCTGCACCTCGCCCACTCGAGCCTCGTGCTTCTCTCGCTCGGTGCGCTCCTTGGCCGCTTTACCTTCGGCCTTGGTTAGCGCTTGCTTCAGGGTCGCCACCTCGGTCGTGGCCCCTGGCAAACATACGATGATCCTGTTATTTTGCAATCGCGTCCTCTTTTATATATATACATAAGACAGGGTACTACTTACCCTTGTTCTCCTCGAGCTGCCTCTTGGCAAGGCCGAGCTCTTTCCTGGACCCCTCGAGGTCCTGCTTCAGTACGGCGACCTCCGCAGTTAGTGCGGCGGACGCCAGCAGCGAAGCCTGCATATGCATATTGACACACTTATATTAGACTCCTGCGATATTATTTGATCCTCTGTTCGGCTTTTCTTTGTGAACACCGAACAAAACATCAGGGGCTACTGTCTATGCGGTAATATTTCTACTACACTTTAAAACACTTACCTCGAAGCCTGTTAGAAGGCTGGCACAAGCTTCAGTAAATCCGCTCTTGGCGGATTGAACCTTCTGGATCACCGCACTCATGATAGTGCGGTGCTCCTCGTTGATGGAAGCGCTGCGAAGCGCTTCCAGCAGATTGTCCGGCGCCTCTGGATGGACAGAGGTCACCGGCACAGGCGTCTTGCCCCTCTTAGAAGGAGGTCGCCTGCCCGAGCCTGGAACCGCTGGAGGTTCCGGCGCGGTGTTCGGTTGAGGGCCGAACTCGGAGCTCTCAGGGGCCCCGTCCCCTCGGCTCCCGGAGTCCGGAAGGTCGCCTTGAGGTGCCTCCGGGACTGTCTCCCCTCGATCCGGTGCCTCTTGAGACAACACCTCGGCGTCGTCGGCAGGATGAGAGGAGGTGGCGGTCGGGACTGGATCCCTATCCATGTCCGACAAGCCCAAGGAGTCATCCGATGATACACCGATGCTGGCTCGTGGCGGCCTGCATAATTGCGTTCGGCGTTAGGGAAAGCAGTGCGACAAAGGAATCCTATGAGTTACTCTGGTATCCGAATACTTACGATCTCCCCAGGGGCTTGACCTTGGGCAACCACTCGCCTTCGCCTTCGTCGGCAGCAGTGGAACTGTCCGGAAGGAGAGTCCTTCCCTTCTTGGACCCTTCGGCCTCCCCAGTTGGGGCGGCCTTCCTTTTCTTGTATCCCCCAGTCGGTGGTGGAGCTTCTTCTTCTTCTTCTTCCTCGTCTTCGGGGGAAGAGTGCGCCGCAGAGTCATCGGACGGTGAGTCCGATGACGCCTGGCATCGGGAACTCTTTCGGGTTCCCTTGGCCTTCTTGGTCTTCTCCGGCACCGTATAAGGGGCCGGAGTCAACATCTTCGCCAGAAGAGCGTCTGCGGGGCCTTCGGGCAAAGGAGCCGGATAGTCGATCTGTCCGGCCATCTTCTACCAGTCCTGTCAAAGGTACGGGAGTTTAGATCCTACATAGAGCCAATCTATATAAAAAAATAAGTGTCCTGTGAAAGGTAAAGCAGCTTACCGCACTGGCTTGGCGCTTCGCGCTGAATCCGCGATCCTCAGTAATAGGGGGGGACCTCGGCACTTTTGAACAGCACCCTCCAGGCGTCTTCATGAGTCGTGTCGAAGAGCCTGTTCAGAGTTCGGTGCTGCGCCGGATCGAACTCCCACAAGTTGAACTCCCGTTGTTGGCACGGGAGTATCCGGCGGATGAGCATAACTTGGACTATGTTGACAAACTTGAGCTTCTTGTTCACCATGTTTTGAATACATGTTTGGAGTCCGGTCAGCTCTTTCGAACTACCCAGGACAGGCCCTTCTCTTTCCAAGAGGTGAGCCGCATGGGGATGCCAGATTGGAACTCGGGGGCCGCTGCCCATGCAGGGTCGCGCGGCTCGGTGATGTAGAACCACCCCGATTGCCACCCCTTTATGGTTTCCACAAAGGAGCCCTCGAGCCATGTTACGTTGGGCATCTTGCCCACCATGGCGCCTCCGCACTCCGCCTGGCGGCCGCCCACCACCTTCGGCTTGACATTGAAGGTCTTCAGCCATAAGCCGAAGTGGCGCTTGATGCGGAGGAAGGCCTCACACACGACGATAAACGCCGAGATGTTGAGGATGAAGTTCGGGGCCAGATCGTGGAAATCCAGGCTGTAATAAAACATGAGCCCCCAGACGAAGGGATGGAGAGGGAATCCCAGTCCGTGGAGGAAATGGGTAAGGAATACTACCCTCTCATGGGGCCTGGGGTGGGGATGAGCTGCCCCTCATCTGGGAGCCGGTGCGCGATGTCATCGGGCAGGTATCCGGCTCTCCTCAGTTTCTTGATGTCTCCCTCCATGACGGAGGAGACCATCCACCTGCCTCCCGCTCCGGACATGATTGGAGAAGGTTGAGGTGGGAAGTGCGGACTTGGGCGCTAGAGCTCGAGTGTGCGAAAACGCATGAGTAAGGGAGGAAGAAGGCATGGATAGAAAGGTGAATCCTTATCCCTTTATATGGGCGGACGAAACTAAGCGTCCCCACTTGCCTGGTAAAACTCGCTTATCCCCCAAGCGCCGCAATTGATGGCGCGGTTGGGTTACCCATGCCCGTATTGATGAGAATCTCGCAATAAGGGGACACGATCTCTGCTTTGACAAGACGTGTCGAAAAACTGCCTCGCGTTATGTGCGGGGCTGGTTAAAAGAAATGATTCGAATAATCACTAGGCCATGACGTAATGTCATGCTGCCAAAACAAGCCAGCAAATTAGATCTGCGAAAATATTATTCTATCTATGGTGGAATGTGGAACTTATTTTGCAGGGTCGGACACTATCCTCGTATTCAAATTCTTCCGTGATGTATTCGGAGAAGGAACCCACCTTGCAATGCCGAAGACAATACTGCGCGCCGGACTCATCGTCATTGAAGCCTGGTTCAGGGGCTACTGAAGGAGTCCTGGATTAGGGGGTCTCCGGACAGCCGAACTATCTCCATTGGCCGGACTGTTAGACTATGAAGATACAAGATTGAAGACTTCATCTCGTGTCCGGATGGGACTCTACTTGGCGTGGAAGGTAAGCAAGGCAATACGGATATGGATATCTCCTCCTTTGTAACCAACCTTGTGTAACCCTAACCCTCTCCGGTGTCTATATAAACCTATGGGTTTTAGTCCGTAGGACAAAAACCACAACATACAATCATACCATAGGCTAGGTTCTAGGGTTTATCCTCTCTAATCTCGTGGTAGATCTAGTCTTGTACTACTCATATCATCAATATCAATCAAGCAGGACGTAGGGTTTTACCTCCATCAAGAGGGCCTGAACCTGGGTAAAACATCGTGTCCCTTGCCTCCTGTTACCATCCGGCCTAGACGCATAGTTCGGGACCCCCTACCCGAGATCCGCCGGTTTTGACACCGACAACGTCCGAGACAAGTAGACCGACTCCTGCCTGCATCTACTACTATTACTCCACTCATCGACCGCTATCCAGCATGCATCTAGAGTATTAAGTTAAAAACAGAGTAACGCCTTAAGCAAGATGACATGATGTAGAGGGATAGACTCATGCAATATGAAGAAAACCCCATCTTGTTATCCTCGATGGCAACAATACAATAAGTGCCTTGCTGCCCCTACTGTCACTGGGAAAGGACACCGCAAGATTGAACCCAAAGCTAAGCACTTCTCCCATTGCAAGAAAGATCAATCTAGTAGGCCAAACCAAACTGATAATTCGTAGAGACTTGCAAAGATAACCAATCATACATAAAAGAATTCAGAGAAGATTCAAATATTGTTCATAGATAGACTTGATCATAAACCCACAATTCATCGGTCTCAATAAACACACCGCAAAAAGAAGATTACATCGAATAGTTCTCCACAAGAGAGGGGGAGAACATTGTATTGAGATCCAAAAAGAGAGAAGAAGCCATCTAGCTACTAACTATGGACCCGTAGGTCTAAGGTAAACTACTCACACTTCATCGGAGAGGCTATGGTGTTGATGTAGAAGCCCTCCGTGATTGATGCCCCCTCCGACGGAGCTCCGGAATGGGCCCCAAGATGGGATCTCATGGATACAAAAAGTTGCAGCGGTGGAATTAGGTTTTTGGCTTTGTATCTGATCGTTTGGGGGTACGTGGATATATATATATAGGAGGAAGGAGTACGTCGGTGGAGCAACAGGGGGCCCATGAGGGTGGAGGGCACGCCTGGGGGGGGGGGGTAGGCACGCCTCCTACCTCGTGGCCTCCTGTTTCTTTTCTTGACGTAGGGTCCAAGTCTCCCGGATCATAATCTTCCTAAAAATCACGTTCCCGAAGGTTTCATTCCGTTTGGACTCCGTTTTATATTCCTTTTCTTTGAAACCCTAAAACAGGCAAAAAACAGCAATTCTGGGCTGGGCCTCCGGTTAATAGGTTAGTCCCAAAAATAATATAAAAGTGGATAATAAAGCCCAGTAATGTCCAAAACTGTAGATCATATAGCATGGAGCAATCAAAAATTATAGATACGTTGGAGACGTATCAACTGCACATTCCTCCTCAACTCCTCATCCACAAAAAGTCAAAAAGAAACAAGTCATATTCATCATCGTTCCCTTGCGTCTGCCATGACCAGCATGAGTTCTGGGTCGAGAGATTACCACCAGGGAGAGGCGAGCCTGGAAGCGGATGCACGAGAGATGTCCCGCCTCGCCGTGAATGCAGCCAACATGTCCCGCCGCACGACCGTAGCAGCAGAGAGGTCCCACCACGCCGCCGAAGTAGCACAGAGGACCCGCCGCACCGTCGATGCAGCAGACTGGTCTGGCCGCGCCGTGGAATAAGAAGAGATGTCCTGCCGCACTGCGAATGCAACAGAGATGTCCTTCTGTGCTGCGGCGGCTTGGGAAAATGTCTCGCGGGCAGGCGACGACTCTTACAGGCGCATGCGTACCCTCGTCCTTAGGCAGATGGATCAGATCTCCAGGTGGGCGAGGTTGCGGGATGACTTGAAAGCCTTGTTTGAACAGTCTACCGATGTCATCCCGCAACTAAATGAGAGCAATGCGAAGCTCCGGGCCGAGCGCGACCTACTGAGGGCGAAGATCGTCGGAAGTGCAGAGCAGCAGGAGCAAACCACTCCCTTGTTGAAGAGGACCGGCGTCATTGTCGAGAAACTTATGGACGAGAATGCCATGCTGCGCATCGAGCGCAGAGGGCTGGTGGAGGAATCTGTGGATGCTCTCAAGCAGCATTTAGAGGAAAAGAAAGAGCTCGACGCCGCTCGCCGCGGAGACTAGTTCCCGCAGCCTGCAGCAACGCAACAAGAAAGTTGAGATCAGTGAGCTAGATCGTTGTCTTCGTTCTTCTTTTGCCCTTATGTATTTCGGGCGTTGCCGCATGTGGCTTTTTTAATTATGTTTCTAAATATTTAAGACAATCATTATCCAATGTCATCGTCCTTATATTCATCATGCTTGCTATAAGTCGTAGTCGATGCTATATAGGTTCGTCGGTCTTACATCAAGATCCGTGCAAAACTTTCTTTTCAGATTTTCAGTTTTCCTTAAATCTCAGTCCAGTGAGACATATAGCCACGCCGTAGAACAGGTGCTCAGGCGCCATTAATGGAGACGCTGGGAGGGAGGTGCGCGGCGGGTAGCAGTCAAAGGGCTCTCCTCCCGATGAGCACGCGCAGGGGTCTGATCGCGCGCCTCTCGTACTCAAATATCTACCCTGCATGGCACCTCCTAGCCAATAAAAAAAGGGGACGCGTGGCCGCATGTAATTGGTAAGTCGAACGCCACGGTTTCAATAATACTTGTCTTTCCGATTTGTAACATGACAACACTTGTTCCAAAATGACTTTGTTGATTGTTAATGTGTGCGCCTTCGCAAATTGGAAAGAAAAATTACCACAACATGTTGGTGCATGTCATGAGACCATGCCAAGCTTCATGATTTTTAGGCATGTTTTGGAATTACAGGAATTAAAAAACCAAGTTTCTCAATCTTTCCGGCCGAGCCACTACGCCCAGATGTTTGAATTTCACTCACATCTATTGCATGCAACCTAGAAATTCACCCAAGGACACACATGTGATTTTTCAAACAACTTTGGTGCACCGAAGTCTGTGCTTCTAGTTCAAATTTGAATTATGCACATTAAATGCCCAGAAACTCAACTAATGTATAAAAGGTCAAATGAACCCGAAATAATTCCAAAATTTAGCACGACACTTCTATTTGGTCTAATCTGGCTGTGTAAAAAAATTAAGGCAGGAGAAGGCAGTGTATGTATGTTGTTTCGCACACGGAGGTGACACGTTTCCTTTCGGAACCACGAGCCTTCTTGAGGGAAGCTCCGGTTTGCAAGAAGCTTACACCAAAGCTTGTCCCAATACGGCCAAAAAAATACCGCAACATGTTTGTGCCATGTCATGACACCATGCCAAGTTTCATGATTTTTAGGCGTGTTTTCGAATTATAGGAATTTAAAAACCAATTTTCTCAATCTTTCTGGTCGAGCCACGAAGCCAAGATGTTTGAATTTCACTCCCATCTCTTGCATGGGACCTAGAAATTCACCCAAGGACACACATGTGATTTTTGAAACAACTTTGGTGCATTGGAGCCTGTGCTTGTAGTTCAAATTTGAATTGTGCACATTAAATGCACAGAAACTCAATTAATGTATAAAAAAGGCCAAACGAACCCGGATTAATTCCAAAATTTAGCACAGTACTTCTATTTGGTCTAATCTGGCTATGTAAAAAAATTAAGGAGGGAGAAGGCAGTGTACGTATGTTGTTTCGCACACGGAGGTGACACGTTCCCTCTCGGAACCACGAGCCTTCTTGAGGGAAGCTCCGGTTTGCAAGAAGCTTACACCAAAGCTTGTCCCAATCCGGCCAAAGAAATTACCGCAGCATGTTGGTGCCATGTCATGACACCATGCCAAGTTTCATGATTTTCAGGCGTGTTTTGGATTTATAGGAATTAAAAAACAAAGTTTCTCAATCTTTTCGGCAGAGCCATGACGCCCAGATGTTTGAATTTCACTCCCATCTCTTGCATGGGACCTAGAATTAACCCAAGGACACACATCTGATTTTTCAAACACCTTTGGTGCACTTGAGCACATGCTTGTAGTTCAAATCTGAATTATGCACATTAAATGCGCAGAAACTCAACTAATGTACCAAAAAGGCCAAACGAAACTGGAATAATTCCAAAATTTAGCACGGTACTTCTATTTGATCTAACCTTCCTCTGTAAAAAAATTAAGGCGGGAGAAGGCAGTGTATGTATGTCGTTTCGCACACGCAGGTGACACGTTCCCTCTCAGAACCACGAGCCTTCTTGAGGGAAGCTCCGGTTTGTAAGAAGCTTACACCAAACCTTGTCCCAATTCGGCCAAAGAAATTACCGCAGCATGTTGGTGTCATGTCATGACACCATGCCAAGTTTCATGATTTTCAGGCGTGTTTTGGAATTACAGGAATTAAACAACCAAGTTTCTCAATCTTTTCGGCCGAGCCACGATGCCCAGATGGTTGAATTTCACTCCCATCTCTTGCATGGGACATAGAAATTCACCCAAGGACACACATGTGATTTTTCATACAACTTTGGTGCACTGGAGCCTGTGCTTGTAGGTCAAATTTGAATTATGCACATTAAATGCCCAAAAACTCAATTAATCTATAAAAAGGCCAAACGAACCTTGAATAATTCCAAAATTTAGCACGGTACTTCTATTTGGTGTAATCTGGCTGTGTAAAAAAATTAAGGCGAGAGAAGGCAGTGTACGTATGTTGTTTCACACACGGAGGTGACACGTTCCCTCTCGGAACCACGAGCCTTCTTAAGGGAAGCTCCAGTTTGCACGAAGCTTACACCAAAGCTTCTCCCAATTCGGCCAAAGAAATTACCTCAGCATGTTGGTGCCATGTCATGACACCATGCCAAGTTTCATGATTTTCAGGCGTGTTTTGGATTTACAGGAATTAAAAAACCAAGTTTCTCAATCTTTTCGGCCGAGCCACGACACCTAGATGTTTGAATTTCACTCCCATCTCTTGCATGGGACCTAGAAATTCACCCAAGGACACACATGTGATTTTTCAAACAACTTTGGTGCACTGGAGCATGTGCTTGTAGTTCAAATTTGAATTATGCACATTAAATGCGCAGAAATTCAATTAATGTCTAAAAATGGCCTAACGAACACAGAATAATTCCAAAATTTAGCATGATACTTCAATTTGGTCTAATCTGCCAGTGTACAAAAATTAAGGTGGGAGAAGGCAGTGTACGCATGTCGTTTCGCACATGGAGGTGACACGTTCCCTCTCGGAACCACGAGCCTTCTTGAGGGAAGCTCTGGTTTGCAAGAAGCTTACACCAAAGCTTGTCCCAATTTGGCCAAAAAAATATGGCAGCATGTTGGTGCCATGTCATAACACCATGCCAAGTTTCATGATTTTAAGGCGTGTTTTGGAACTGCGGGAATTAGAA